>NW_010356726.1:0-5370 GCF_000414095.1 Morus notabilis | reverse complement strand
GAGGCGCGCTGCAGCGCGTCCGTGCGCTGCAGCTGCAGCGCACGCTGCTATGCGCTGTAGCGCGCGGGCTTAGCAAAACAGACCCGAAAGGTCTGTTTTGCGTAGGCTGCAGCGCCCAGGTGCGCGCTGCAGCGCGTCCGTGCACTGCAGCGCGCACTCCTGTGTGCTACAGCGCGCGGGCCTAGCAAAACAGACCTGAGATGTCTGTTTTGCGCAGGCTGCAGCACGTCCGTGCGCTGCAGCGCGTACTCCTGCGCGCTGCAGCCGCGCTTGTATCAGCCCACTCTTCCCGAATGTGTTTTAATCCAATTTTGTGATATCAAAATTGAGAGATATATTACAATCTCTCTAACAAAAAAATCCCTACAACTTAGATAATTTTACCACGCAAAAGTTCAAATGCGATAAAATTTTACTAAGAAAAAATAGTACCTTACAGGTTCATAAGAAAATGATTATAAAAAAATAGTAACAGATTAGTAGTGTTGTGCTATTGTCGTGCATTTAATAATCATGTCGTGCTAGACATGCTCACTTCCTAGCGTATCTGTTGGGCCTTCTCACTTCATTATTTGTTGTGCTCATATATTATTATTTGTGGTTTATATTAGACTATAAAAAGTATGAGGATGAATAAAAAAAATCACATGATGATCTCTTTTTTTAAAAAAACACATGTTAGAATCTGACACTTTAACTAAAAAAAAAGTGAAATTTTTATGATTGTTCATAAAATTTTTGAGAAAACAAAGTTGTGATTGTCCCACAATATGTGAAAGAAAAGAGAATTTTCTCATTTCACCGCTCTTTATAAGAGACTACAAGTTTCCATTCACTTTTACATTAATAGTAAAGACTCAAATGAGTTAAATTATTTGTTGCTTAATCAATTCATAAACCTACCTTTTCGGTCACCATAATAACATCAAACAAGTGAAATGCACCATAGCACTTGTTAGAATAACCAACTAGAAGTTAGTTAAAACAATCATTTTAAAAAAAATAATAATAATTCAGAGTACTTACCCAAACCGAGGCATCATTCCCCTTTCTTAACTTCTATTGCCCATGCATTGTCCATGCATTTTAGCTTTATATGTATCCATAGCCTCCACAACACCAGCTATCTGTGCACTCATTGGAACCCTAGTGTGTTAATCATTTATATGCTCATACGGATCCTATATCATTATGATAAACACAGGTTTTTAAATAACGTAAATATTGTTTTTGAAGTTAGTTAGTACATTGGTCAAGTGGCTAATAAGGGAGCGTATATGTGTTTACTTGTGATTAGTTGTTTCTATAATTAACTATATATTAAGGTTTCATTCATTTTACCAATTAAAGTTTTCAATTTTAAGTTTTTACAGTTAAAAGTTCTCAGAAAATGTCAGATTAAATTTTTTTCTGCTACAATTAAAAGCTCTAAAAAAATATCACATATCAGCTCGAATTGAAAACTCGAACCCACGAAGTAAACAAATCCTAAGAAACTCTTGTGTTATTTAATTTAAATACGGTACAAAGAACTTATTTATTGATGAAGAGCTAATTACTATTGCATAATTCTTCGATGAGTTTAGTTTTCCTTCAAGGTTTTGAGCTCTTTTGTAGAGATATGGCATAGAGCGATAATTGGTGTTAGAAAACCAAGGGCAATCCACCATAAATGATGGCTCAAGCTCTCCATCGTGGTGATTGCAACGAGATGAGGATATTGATTGCAGAAGTTTCTTTTAAATTCATTTGTTCCACCACCTAGTTTCGATCTTAAGAAGAACTACTAACAATTTGAATTAATTGGGATTCGTTTTATTGGGAACAACAAGATTGATTGATCTTATCCTGGTGACTCATCTCAATTTCTGATGAAGTTTGCCTGTTTAGTCATGGAGCATACTCGAAGCGTATTTTGCGACACAAGTTAAAATCACTCAATTCAAAACTGGGTTATATAACGTTACGAAAGGTTATTCGGGTATTAATGAGCACTTGTTAAAGATTTGAAATCTTGTGGATTTGTTTGCTTTGGCTTTGGAGACTTAATATTGTGGGTGCATACATAAAGACATGACACGTACGAATAAACTATGCATGTGACTAAGATTACTTGATTTTAATATTATGCTCATATGGCCTTTTTTTTTTGGTTAAGTTCAAGTTACGAACATTCACGTACGACTATCAAATGTAACATTTATAAAGAAGAAAAGGATACCATAGACACATTTATATGACTTGGTTCTATATACTACTATTTGAAACATCTCAGAAAATGAGAAAAGCACAAGGAACCAAAGCCATTCATTGGTCAAATAGAGCAACTACAAAGAAGTAATGAAGGAGTTGTTCTTTTAGAGTTTAATTTAAGTGTAGTTTTTGAGTTATAACTTGAGTTGAAATTATAATTTGAATAAAATTGAATAAAATTGAATAAAATTAAAATTTAAAAGAACATAAACTTAAATAAAATTAGAACTCGAGTTATCTTTTCTTAAATTTTTTAAAAAAAATAACAAGCCTCAAAAGTTTCCGAGCGAAGACCCAATCCAAAGAAAACCCCCTATGACTTCTCTCTCTCTCTCTCTCCCACTCCCTCTCCCTCTCTCTCCCTCTCTTTCTCTCTCTCATACACAAACGCAAGCAATAGTCAAAAGTACTAAAGTGAGCATTTCACATACCAACTTTTTTGTATCGGAGAATGTTAAACAACCACTGTAGCTCTTGGCTAGCTAACGAGGCCCTTTCCACATCGTCATGATCACAACCGTACTATATTGATGCTACAAAGCAAAGCCCTCTTCTCTCCCCTAAAAAAGCCCTATACGACACTCCAACGAAGTCGTACTTCAATTCCCAACACACACATATTCATTGCTGATTCTTTTACCCCACCTCTTACCTAATTTACCCTTTTCCCTTCGACTGACCTTTCTGCACACTCGACAGAATATAACGAGTGCATTTCATGGCAAGAAAGCAAAGCAGGGATTTGAACACGCCAATTATCCAAAGGCAAAAAGCTTGCCATTCAGTTCATGGATTGAAACTACAATTCAAATCTTTTTACTACATCATTTGCTCTCTAAAAAATTTTAAGTTCTATTCGAAATAGATCAAAATTTTATCAAGTCAGTACCTTTGTGTTTTAGAAATTTCATCAAGGTACCTTATTTATTATATACCATTGAGTAACTCGAATCCTTTTTTGGAACATATATAACTAATAATCGTGCCCTTATGCAAAATATGTATGTTTTTTTTTTACTAAAACACAAAATTTTACGTATTTTATATGAAGTTTATGAGCTCTTAAGGAAATTTATGAACATAAAGATGCCATGTTTAATGAACATACTCGTTTCAATAAAAATATATAGTAATGGAGTTTTATGAACATAGAGATACCAAGTTTTATGGTTAAACTGATAATTTCCATTCTCACAAACTGGATGAAATGCGGTAACGGACTAACGGGAAGGAGGAGAGGGTGGGGGGTAAAAAAGGTAAAGTCAAAAAGCAGCTTTTATCATTTCTCTCATTTATACAAAACACAGCCCGTGATAGTCTTCTGCCCAATGGGGTTCATCCACGTGTCGCATCTCAGATCTGGTCAGTGGGTCTGCTGCAAATTATCAGAGCTCGCGTGCGCCCACTTGGGCAAAGGCGCTAAGCATTTGCAGTCTTTGCAGTCACCTCAAAACACAGCACGAAGACCACCACAAACAAGAGAAAGAAGAAGAAGAAGAAGAAGGACCAGCAATATTATTGTGACCGCTGGTTCAGTCTTCTTACCGTGGTCATTAATTAATGCTCATCATATTCCTCAGCTGGAAAGTTTTGCTTTTTTCTCACTTGTTTCGTTTTCATTGTCTCTCTCTCTTATTAAATTGTGTTTCAAAGATTTTGAGAAGTGAATAGCAGATGAAGAGCTGCAGCTTTGGAAGTGATCATCATGTCATGCAGTGCTAGTACTACTGAAAGCTCAAGTTTGTTTCTCTGAGCATTTTGACCGGAATTTTATTTTTTCGTCTCTTGTATTTGATTTTGACATGAAATATCATCATCATCATACGATGTCCGTAGAAATATATTAGTTTATACACATCTTATTTTCAGGAATTAATTAATAATGAAAATCAAAAAGATAAGTCGTTTTACTGTGAGGGTTCTTCAATAGGGTAAGTTTATGACAGTTAATTTTAAAAGTTGAAATCTAATCAAAATAAAAGAGCATCTTAATTTAACGACTTTAAATAAAAATCTATCAATTGATGGTCTATTTTTTCATCCACTATAGAAGTGAAATATACTAGCTTCGAGAATGTCACACAGCCGAAAAAGAAAATGTATCATTTTTCTAAGAAGGTGATACCAATTATATGCATAAAAATTTTTTTTTTTTTTTTTTTTTTTTTTTTTTTTTGGTGGAAAGGCAAATATCTAACATGGCGGATACAATATCTAGCTAGAGTCTAGAGTATATAGACATATGAGAACAATATTCAAAAGTTTGTCAATCATCATGTAGTATATAACGGTAGATTCTAAAGAACATTCTTAACAGATCAACAAGATTCGTACCGAAAGCTATATAGCTAAGCTAGCAGGTATCAACATAAACTTCATCTCCTTTGATGATCAATAATCCTACTATCAACCCGGATACAAAGTACAAACTACAAACTACAACAGAAAATAATAAAACTACTCCTACGACTAGAAAATAGTGTTCAAGCCCTGATGAAACGACGAAGAAAACTAATACCATTGTCCTGTCTAGTCCACGTAGACGTAGAAGTGTGTATTAGGAGTTTTCAAAGCTTTACAAATCGTTTAGTCTTTAGTCTAGCAGTCTAGTCTTTCTGATTTCCATGATTGTATTTTATAACTCTCTTTATATATATTTCCATGATTTATATATATATATTATGTGTGTGCCGTTTGGTGTCGTATTCGTGGTTAGCTTTGGGGATAGCAAAATAGGCCCTTCCCGAGGCTGCTGACATCCCACCACAGATGACAAACCAACAACACCAACATATCTTCAAGCCACAGACCTATTCACCGTCACCACCACCACCACCAACACCAACACCGTCCAAAATCCTTGTCGCTTTCTAAGAAGGAAAATAGCTAACCAACTAAACAAACTCAAAGTTGTTATTATCTCAACGAAAAAAAAAAGATACAGTTGCACAATACAAAGCCGCAAATGTAATACTGGTTTAATACGTAAATAATCACACAGAGAATAGAGAAATTAATATATCATCACTAGTAGTAGAAGTAATCACAAGGTGTTCTTTTAAAAATATCCTCAATAATCAACCCTAAGCTAGCTATGTAGCTATATATATCCCCTTA
>NW_010356725.1:463-828 GCF_000414095.1 Morus notabilis | reverse complement strand
TCTCATCGCGATCTATGAATGGCACGAGAACGGTGAAAACTTTTGGTGTGGTAAAGAGGCCCATAATCTGTCATATCAAAGCTCTCTTCGCCCTCTACAACCGCCGCGAAAACTGTGACAAATTTTTGTGTCGTAACGGGCCCCATTAGCCGTTAGATCGAAGCTCTCTTCGGAATCTACAATGGCCAAAGGAACGCTTAAAACTTTTGGTGTGTAACAGCACCCATCAACCGGTAGATCTAATCTCTGTTCGCGCTCTACAATCACCACGGGAATGGTGAAGCTCTCTTCGTGCTCTACAACTGCCACGGGAATGGGGACAACCTTTGGTGTCGTAACGGGGCCGGCCCTTCAGACATTATATC
>NW_010356725.1:0-127 GCF_000414095.1 Morus notabilis | reverse complement strand
TCTTCACGCTCTCCCACCACCACTAGAATGGTGACAACATTTGGTGTCAAAATGGGGCCCATCAGCCGTTAGATCGTTGCTCTCTCCGCGCTCTACAACCGCCCCGGGAAGGGCGACAAATGTTGGT
>NW_010356724.1:189160-301161 GCF_000414095.1 Morus notabilis | reverse complement strand
GGAAGAGAGAGAGAGAGAAGAAGGCCGGCGGCGGCAGCGACGGGAAGAGGACGCAAAGAGAGAGAAAACGTCAAGGGAAAATGAAGAAGAAGAAGATAGGGTATATTAGATCAAACTTATTTGCGACGACATTATCGTCGCAAATAAATTTAAAATGTCGTCGCAAATAATGTTTAAGTCATCGCAAATAATCATTTTTTCCGCCTTTAGTTTTTGGTGAAATCTTAAAAAGATTATTTGCGACGACAAAGAGAAAATGAAGTCACAAATAACATGAAATTATTTGCGACGACATTGGACACTAGTGAATCCTAATCAGATTAGAATTATTGTTGGTTTATTAAACGACAATAATTTTGCCTTTGTTACAAAATATTTGAACGGTTTTGCATTAAAAAAAAGGGTGTTTCTCTAATAAGATTGAAAAAAAATATATTATTAATAATTTTATATTTTTAAGTCATTAAATCTATATTATAAATAGTATGATTTTTATATTTTTTTAATTTAATGCGACTGTGATTAAATTTTAACGGTTAAAAATTATTTTTATCAATAGACCGACTTATGAAAGAAGGTCCCTTAAAAAAAAGTTATAAAATCTTCAAGCTTTGGATTGTGTAGTAGTGTGTATGAGATCTCCGTGGGGTAGCGCAGCATGGGATCACGGTGCTTCCTCTGGGGTGGCAGCAGCAAAGAGGTGATTCTCTCGTAATGACGTACATACTTCACAGTTCACAGGCTGCAAATTAAGAGACCCCAAGGTGTATAGAGTGCAGGTGCACCGTAAGCCAAAAAGTCAAAGGAGTGGGGCACCCCCCCCCATTTGACTCAGACAGATAGAGAGAATCTAAGCAGCAGTGCTTACAGTGAAGTGAAAGGGGGTCTTCCTCTGCCTTAATTTGCGTGCCCTTTGGCGTTTAGCTTTAATATTCTCTCTCTCTTCTCTCTCTCTCTCTGTTGCAGTAATTTTTTCTGCAGTCATTTGTTTTGGGGCTTTCCATTCAATGCTTGCTACGCCCAAACGGGGCGCGTCTCAGGCACGGTCACGGTCAATTGGTAGCGTAGCTTCTGCCGTATAGCAACGGTTTGTTTATTTACTTGCACACTATTTTACCGTGAAAATTATAACATTATTCGAATTTAAAATTTAAATTTTATTATAATAAAAAAATTTTAAAAATAATTGTATTTAATTTTTTTATTACAATAAAAAATTTTCACATAAAATCGCATTTTAACTCAAATTAAAAGCTCAAATTAACGAACCAAACGGACCATTTCTTTAGGCTTTTCTCAATTAGAAATATAAGTTTTGACAGTGCTAAACCGCTTAATATGTTAAGTGTTTGTATCAGTCTAGGCTGACCCACTCTTTTTCTTATGGTCAGACTGGCGTAGTTTGGTGAAAATAACGGAGACTCATGAATTATGAGCAATTTTTTCATATTTTTTTAGATTATTGTTCTTAAATTATATATTTTTGTAACAATTTTGATTGTTGATATTAAACGTAGTATATTAATGTTTAATTAATTTTAGGTATAAAACATTATAGGTTTCTTTTTAGGATTTTAACAATAACAAAGAGTACATTTTTTACTCTACGTAATTATTTTTATAAAATTTCAAGTTAGCACACAATGAGTACATCATTCACGTTTCTAAATTTATAAGAATTCATCGTGAACTTCATAGCGAGGGCTATGAGTAATCTGCCGAAAAATTCAAATACCTAAATTTCATAATGCAGAAGAAAAATGGTATTAACACCCTT
The DNA here is from genome assembly GCF_000414095.1 of Morus notabilis. Taxonomy (NCBI): domain Eukaryota; kingdom Viridiplantae; phylum Streptophyta; class Magnoliopsida; order Rosales; family Moraceae; genus Morus; species Morus notabilis. The sequence goes on along the minus strand of NW_010356724.1, from coordinate 299,384 downwards.
TGAAAGTTCCTTCAAAAATTAAGGATTTTAAAGAATATTATTCGTGGGATGCGTTTTGGTATTATCAAGAATTTGAGGACAAAAGTGATATTTTGTTAAATCTCGAGGGTAAATGTTGAATTTTACGAAAGAAAAAAATTGTCGGAATTAAACATGAATCTATAGAGAAATAAAATTAAAATAAATAAGCTTGGATAGATGTGTAAGAGAATATGTACGGACCAATATTTATGTAATATGGGGGAGGTGCTGCAAAAAGGAAAAGGAGAGAAAATAGAGATAGATACGGGGGCAGAAGGGAATCCACATAAGTAATCTAGCAACCAAAAAAACCTGGCAGCAACCCACGGGACCGTATTCAAACACATTTACACATTTATGTAGATAAGTATTAGTGTCTCGTTTATTTCAGCGATTTAAATTTTTAATTTTAAATTTTTACAGTAAAAAATTTTTAAAAAATATTATATTTAATTTTTTTTTATTATAATAAAAAACTCTTAAAAAATATTAAATTTTAATTCAAATTAAAATTTTAAATCTGTAAAATGAACTAGATTTAGATTATTATATTATATATTTACATAATAAATACATATATACAATTAGAAAGAGACAATATCTAGACAAGATACCTCACGCAGAGACATTTCTCCATCATTATCTCCCCTACCCAATAACTTGTTCACATCTACGCCTGTTATCAATGTAGAGCTCTCAGTGCTAGTACTACTCTACTTCCTTTCATAGGCCTTAGGCCTTATTACTAGCTTTACCTTGCTTTGACCTTTAGCTGTTCTATTTCTTCTTCACGGTTGCATGGCATTTGTATTTGGCCTTTTTAATGTTTAAATTAAATTTTTAACAGTTAAAATTATATTCTATATTAAAAATTTATAATACGTTATACATAATTGTTTTTATTATATATTTAATTGTTAAAAAATTAATTTAATAATAAAAGTACAGTCTTTGCTAATAAAGTAAAATAGTTTGGTCTTATATAAAGACTTTTTTTTTTTTTTTTATAAGAAGAAATACATGATAAGGACAAGTGAAGCCGTAAAACTACAAAACAAAACACACACACAAAAAAAGAGAGGTTAAAAATCTACAGAGACAGATATAAGAAAATACCAAGTGAGACGAGTCATCAATTTAATCCCATTTTGTAACATTATTGAAAGCATGTTTGGTTTGAGGGTTTTGATTTAAACAGTGATTTTTCTTATAAATAATAACAATTTTAAAAAATTTATTATTTCTATTGTAAAATTTGAATTCTTATTTAAACTATTTAATTTGAATCTTCAAACCAAATAAACACTTATTTCACTCTCACATGACCCAAAATAACTTGCAAGTAGAAAGAAAATTAGCAAATGTGAGCTTATATTTATTTGTCTTATCCAAACGGATACTTTTCGTGAGCCTTTTTTGTGTGTTATTTTAAACATCAGATCCTATTAAAATTTAAACAAAATAAAAAAATATGCATGTTTAATGAAATATTATAACAGTTTAAAATATAATTTTGCCGCCAGAATATGGAATACTTTTTATATTCTTTTATAGAATTTGTAAAATTATTTCATGAATAAATAAATCAAACTTGATTCAACACCTTTTCCTGCGACTGAAATGTTATGAGCATTGCATGGCTGTAGATTATGGGACCATATATATATAGATATATATATATATATATAACTTTTTTTTTCTTCTAGGATTTTGTTTTTATTCTTTTTTTTTTTTTGAGTTTTTTTTTGCCACGCAGTCCATAACTAACCATATTTGTTGAGTTCGATTCTGAGCTGCTTAGCACAAGAAACCCAAATTAATGAAAGGGTAATTATGACAGGACATTGGGAAAAGTGGTTTTATTTATCATGCCTGCTTAATGAGTGCACTGATAACTAAATTATTAGTCCAAAAAAATAAAAAATAATAATATTTTTTTCTAAGAAAACTCTCTAAATTCGAATTAAATTTTAGTTAAAATAATTATAATTAAAGCTATTTTAATTAATAATTTTACTCTGTACTTTAACTAAATATGACATTTTTTAATATTTATTAAATTATAAATGTTAATAACTTTGTTGAATTTAAAAAAGAACCCTTCATCTATTACTAATTGAAAAAAATAAAATAATGGGAAAAATGAAATCATCAGCTTGTTCTTGGTACTTATATCTGATTAGTGCGAAATACATTATTTAAAATAACTAATCATTTAAATAATGATTAGAGTTGAGAAAAATCAAAAAATAAAAAAAAAAGTCAAATCATTATCTATTTTTAAATAAAAACATGAAACGGATATTTTAATTAGAGATGCTCTCAGAGTACTTGGCGTCATTTGAACTATTGTTTTGGCACTTTTGGATTAAAATATTCGAAGTTTCTCTGATAGAAATAGTAAAAAAATTTACTAGTGATTCTCTGTTCTAAGCCATCAAATTCGCATCATAATTAAACTATTAATTTTACATATTTTTTAATTTAATGTGAATTTTATTGTATTTAACTGCCAAAAATTGAATCTGCTAATTGAATCTATTAGTGAAAAATTTTTATGAAAAAGAGTTTCTAAGATGACGTTTGATTTATGGATTTAAAATCATGATTTAGAATTATTTTTAATTTATGTGTATTTTTATGAAAAAAAAATACTATAATAAATTATAAATCATAACACAAATTCTTACTTTAAATGCATACTAAAATATCTCTAATAAAATAAAATTTAAAAAAAAGTGCCTAAGAATTTAACCAAATATATATTAAAAAAAAGCTTCAATTTCCAAGGTGTGTGCGGTGATACCGTAATATTCAGATAATTCAGAATACAGGAGGCCTCCTTTTATCCTCTGGCTCATGATCTGGCTCGTGATCATCCTCTTATCTTTCTATTTATTATTTATTTCCTTCCGTCTCCGCAATTCCAACACCTCTATTTCAATCGAAATAAAATCCAATTCCATTAATTTCCAAGTTACTAATTTCACTTTAAAATATAGGATAGGATTAATCCTTAATTTCTCCTCTACTTCCAGAGTATTTTAACCAATTTTTTGCTTTTCATATAAATGGTTGAAATTTTTTATGTTACTATATAATTATATAAAGATAATAACACATTTTTTATTTGTAAGAAAAAAACATATCACGTTAAAAAGTAAAATTTATATGGCATGTTTATTTATCAATGAGGAATATGAGTTAATCTCATGTTTATTTATCCTGAAATAAGAATAAGATTAGTAGGCCCCACTCAAATTTAAGATTGAAGAATGAGATTGACATTTTCATACCCCCTTGAGATTAGACTCTCATTCCTGATATTAACATGTATCATATCCTTATTTTACTTATAAATATACAAATAAAAATAAAATTTAAAAAATAATAATTGCAACATATATTTATTATTTTATTTGTATAATATTATAATATTAGCCTAATTATTGTTACTTTTATTATAATAATTATGTACTTTATTTACTTAATAAATTAATAATATATTTTATTTTTAACACTATTTTATATTTATATTTATTTTATTTAAATTTTAACAACTTATTTTTATTTTTAAAATAATTTTACAATTTATATTTATTATTTTATTACCCTATTATTACACTAAATATTTCAATTATGATTAATATAATATGTACACAATTTATTTTTAAAATTAAAAATATAAAATTAACTTAAAAGTATATTAATATTTTTACACTATTTCATTCTGATTCTGAGTGTAAATAAACGCTGTGACTCTGATTTCGAATCTTTTCACTAAATAAATAACTTATTTTGATTCTGATTTCTCACTTTAAATCTTATCCACTCTGATTCATGTTCATTCTGATTACGTGTAGGTAAACATGCTAATAGTAAAACATGCATTTTAATTCCATCCACGATAAGCACCGTGTTTTAGCCTTTAATTTTTTAATTGTATGAGTTGTAGTATCGTGCGCTTTAAATTTTTAACGGGTATATAAACAAATTTTAATAATTAATGTCTCGTTCACTTCGTAGATTCGAGTTTTTAATTCGAGTTGAGATATGATATTTTTTTAAAACTTTTCACTGTAGCAGAAAAAATTAAATGTAACATTTTTTGAGAACTTTTTATTATAAAAACTTAAAATTAAAAATTAGAATCAGTAAAATGAGCGAACCTGACTAAACTAACATTTAAAAACAACACTTCTTATTGGTATAGCTATAATACATAAAGGTTCCGGGTTAAAAAAATTGTAACTTAAGATGATCAATAAATTAATTTATTATTATACATTTTATAAGCATCTTATGTTCGAATAAATAGTTTTAGTATATAAAGAGTGTGGTATGATGGGACAGGAGGGGAAGACAGTTCGGGCTGACACTGTATAAAGGAGTCTGCGGGCACTGCGGCTGGTGGAGCTGATGAAGCGGCCAAGCCAAACATGCTTCTTTCCCCTCTGAGTCTGACTGCATCGTACTCAGGGCTATGCCATACATAACCTCTATGCACTTTCTCTCTCTTCAATCTTCACTCTCTCTCTCTCTCTCTCTCTCCCTCTCTCCCCCATGTGACTGTGCGTGCTTCTTGTCCAAATCTGCACTTTGTTTTTTTTTTTTAAATTTATTTTTCGCTGCAAAACAAAAAGTCGGCAAACAAAACAAAACAATTCGGACCATATATAGCATTTTCCCAGCCCATAAAGATCCGCCCCAAGTGACTTTGCCTTAGGCGAGTCCGTGTCAACTAAGGCCCAATTGTCTTCGGTTGTGAAGTTCCATGGCCTTCTTAAAATAGAGTTAAAGAGAAGGAGATTTGAATGGTTATTAGTGGAATTACAATTTACAAGTTTGGTACTTACAGACGATTAATATTGGGCATGCATTTTTCATAGAAATGGCCGACAGTTGCTCCCACTTGTGTTGAACTAGCTTCAGGGACGTCCTCTGTATGTGTTTTCGTGTGTGAGACTTGAGCAGTCTATTAGAAAAATTCATCGTCTTAAGCAGTCTATTAGAGAAATTCATTTTGATTTTAAACACATAGTAGTAGTAGAAGAGTTTAATAAACAATCAAATAGATATATAATTTTGAATGAAGTGCGTTTAAAAAGATTAGATTTAGAAAAAATAGATGTATCAACTTGCGTGTTTCATCACAACGTATGTTTCCGTCGGATGTTATATTTTCATAAATAAAATCGAACATGCTAAATGAAATATTTTCATGCCTCAGGTTGTACTGACGTCCTTCTAATGTGTCATTAGCATTGCATTGTATTATTTATTTCTTTATTTAAATGAAAGTTTTCCTTAAAAAAAAAAGAAATATTTTAATATGAAAAATTCAAATGGAAATCTAATTAGGATGTACATATATGGAGATGAAAAAGTTATTTAAGTGAGTGCATGTTTGAGCATAATTATTTCATTAATAGTATTTTTTTTAAATATAAAACATAGTTAAATTTTTTTAATCAAATAGAAAATTAATTAGGGTGTACATATGAGACGAGAAAAATGTTTATTTAAGGGAATATTTAAGAAAAAAATATTTGATTGAAATAAAAGAGAACAAAAATTTAGTCAAATATTTGTAACATAAAATATAGAAAGGATTGAAAGAAAACTACTTGAGCAAGGACATATTTGTAAAAAATTATTTTAATTGGGAAATTAGAGAAGAGAAAAATACTTTAACTTACCTTTTTGCGTTGAATGAATAGCTTTTTGTATACCAGATTAGTGGTCAAAATACTGTTCAAGTCTAACACTTTCAAAATATGTTACTTCTACCATAGGATCACCACGTACATTATAGAGAATAATGGATTCATACATCACATCCAAACACATTTTGATCAAACGATACTTACATGATCCTTAAAGTAGGAGAATCCCTTAAAATTTCTCACAATATCTGGTCTTAATCAATATGGACGTTTAATTCATGAATTCAGAATCATGATTCAAAATATTTTCGTTTTACGTGTGTTTTTATGAGAGAAAAATACTATAAAAAATCATGAATCATGATTCAGAATCAGTGACGAATACATGAAACAAACGAAGAGGAAAAGAATTCTTATATATGGTCACTGTCGGAGGTAGTGAAGGACAATCCCCCTTCAAAAAAAATTTATTTGCTCATATATATATATATATATATATAGATTTGCATAAAATTTATGACTAGTCCCCACAAAAAAAAGCACAAAATATATGAATAGCCCCCACAAAAAATTAAAAACTTCATTTTATTTATAAAAGTTTGAAGAAGTATCACTTTAAAGTAAACTAAATTCCAACTAATGTTAGTAAGCACTCAGCAAGATCTTCTCCCCTAATCATGACTTGGATTGTTTATTATAGTAAGTATACTTTTTTTTTTCCTTATTTTATAGTTTCTTGATTTTCTTCACTAGTGTGCATATCTTAAATAGAAAGTATACCCAACAATTATTTTTAGATAAGAAAGATATAACTCTAGTAAAAAAACAAAAAAAAAAAATCAATTAGACATAATTGTAATATGTCTACAACATTTTATTCCTTTTGTTCTAGATTGTAGTTCTATTTTATTTGCTTTAGTTTGAGCAAAAACTATATATTTTTTCTCTAATTTATAAATCAACTGTCAATTATACTATCAATAAATGAAAACTTACTTGTGTACATCAACAAAGACATTTTCCATGACTTTGACAATAAAGTTTTTATGTAATATTTTAAGACACGAAATTTATTGAGAATAAATATCTATTGTAGTTATTAGCTTTTTTTGACAAAAAATTCTGACTTTGTCACTTCATCACTGTATATAGTAAGAACTACTATTAAATCATACTTATAGAAATTGATATTTTAATTGTTAAATTAAATTTTTTTAAATATGTCTGATACGCGACATAATAATTTAAAAGAAAGCTTACGTCATACCATAAAAGCTTAGGGAAACCTTTTGCTTTCAGCCGTGAACTGATTTTCAAACTCGTTAAAGTCGACTGGTTAAGGTATTGGTTGTTTGGTCTCACCTTCTCTCGTAATAATTGGGACATTTTTTTTTTTACTATTGTGAAAAAAATAAAGAAGGAACTTATTTCCTTGCCTTTGTCTCTACTTTATTAGTTTTTTGCATTTTCTTTATTTGTCTTTGATGAGGATTTTGACTTTCGTGCTTCTATTTTATTTGATAATTTCCAACATGATCTTGGTTAAGATTCCCTTAATGAATGTCCGCAGTGGGATCCAAGAAAAACTTGCTACAACTTGTCGTTAACTCAGGTGTTCAAATATGCTATTGCCAGGTCGACATTTGGGGGATTTCGAGGACCTCTTGGTTTTTTTTTTTTATTATTATTTTAAATAATTTCCCTTTAATTTTTATTTTTGACTTTCTCTTGCTTTGTTGCCCTTGATTGCCATAAATACTAATTAATTATTTTAAACCCATTTAGTTTATGTGTTTAAGTTAATGATTCTTAATTTTAACATTTAAATTTTAAATTTTTTTATGAAAAAAAAAATTGTAACAGAATTAAAATTATAAATTTAAATGCATGAAATAAACGAAGTGTTATGTGAGTTTGTGACTGCACGAAAAAATGGCCTTTTTTACGTCGTGGCATTTCTTGAGTTCATCCCATTACATCTACAATCTATAATGTATAACTATATTATAAATAAGAGTTTTCATTTAGGCAGTATTTAAAAAATTAAGCCTCGTTTGGTTTTCTGTTAGATTGTGTGATTTAGTTTGAATTGTGATGATTTGAATTGCGATTCGAACATATATTTGGATGCACAAATAAATTATAATTTAAATTGAGAATAAAATCTAAGCTGTGTTTAAATAAAGTGTTAAAAACTGTTATTAGAATTTTATAACAAATCTTATAAAACTTCATTGTAAATGACATTAAAAAATATGCAATATAGATGAAGAATTTTCATTATAATCATATTGAAAAAAATCATCACCATCAGAATTGAAACAAAAAAGTTATGACATTTTTAAGTTTTAAGTTGAGGAGAGAGAAAAAGTAAGATTTGTGCACTGTTTATTTTAACAACTCAAACTATTTGTTACGATTTAAACCTTTGTTCATGATTCAAAATGGCGTTTGGGAGAGAAAAATTGAAGGACAATTCGAACCATTAACAATGCTTCAAACCGCTGAATTTTAGAATTCACCACCCCCTCTAAATTTTAACAATTCAAATTGTTGTCAAGAGTTCAACAGTTCCATATTATACTTTTTCTCTCTCTTTAATCTCAATCTTAAAAATGTTATAACTTATTTGTTTTAATTTTGATTGAGACGGTTTTTTTAATATGTTCATAATGAAGAGAGAAACAAATCCCCACCCATATTACATATTTTTTAATGTCATTTACAATGAGGTTTTATAAGATATGTTACAAACTCTAATGATAATTTTCAACACTTTATCTAAATACAGTTCAGATTTTAATTCCAATTCAAATTATAATTTATGTGCATATCTAAATACCGGTTCAAATCACAATTAAAATCATCACAATTCAGATCCTACGATTCTAACAAAAAAGATACAAATCTCCACAATTTGAGTTATTCAACCAAACAAGCCCATAGATTGTTAGAATTTAGGGAGTGGTAAATTCTAAAATCAAGAGTTTAAACCATTATCAATAGTTTGAATTATTCTCGTTTAGTTTTCTACTAAACATTAATTTAAATCCTAAACTATAGTTTAAATTGAATTATTGAGTTTGAGTTATTGAAACAAACATGGGCTTAGTCTCACTATTTTGCCTTTTTGTGGATTTTTACTTTTTTTCCACCTTACTTTTGCTATAGGACATATTTGTCCTTTTTGAAATTGTGTTTTATTTCCCTTTTCTTATTCTTTTTAGTTTTGTTTTTCCTTAAAACTTAAAAATAATCTATCTTATGCTAAAATATATATTAAATATTTTATTCTTCTAATTTATTAATTTTTTTTCCTCCACACCTTTAAAGTTCATTTTTTTTTTCTAATTGCCAATATGAAAACAATTGTTGGATATTATTATTGTATAAATTTTCCTTTTATTGTCATATTTACTCTCGAATAGTTTTCAATTTGTTTGTTCCGATAAAAATTATTTTCCTTTAATATGTCATATATATATTTATATATCTATACATAAATAATATTCAATAAACAAACATGATGTAACCATTTATTTTGTTTTATTTATTTTTTATGAAAAATACGATGTTAATTTTTCTCACATATGTTCCTAATAATTTTTATTTTTTCAAACAATCGTCTGAAAAGTTATTTTACCAAATGTGTTCTTTATATTTTATTTTGTGTTTTTTTTAAATAGCTTTTTTTCTCTCTCTCTCAAATGTGACTTTACTTAAACATTTTTTTCCCTTATCATACGTACCGTGTAATTAGCTTTCTTATATTTGATTTTTTTCATTTAACTCATTTTCTTTTAAGAATATCGAAACACTTGTTTTGACTATGATGTAGATTTCAGTTTATCTACTTTTACAAACAAGATCTAATGTGTAATTTGAACTATGAAATTGTAATTTCCTTTTAATGAAAGTGACACATTATGGTTAAAATAAATCTAAAAAGATTTAAACGAAAGCTTAAATACTTTAAAATAACTATAAAGAATATAATATTCACAAGAAATTCTCACATGCGAAGCACGTAACTTCAACTATCTATATTTATAAAGTGCATCTGAAAGACAAAATAATGGAATGAAATAATATGCATCACTAATGTTTCTTGACAGATTTTCCATATGGATGTGGAAGTATTGAATAAATTATCATTTACTAATTAACGTCAGTCTGAGAAAGTGAAATATATAACATATATATATATATATATTATGTTCTTTATTTCCTTTACTCTTGTATATTTGTTATCATATAATATTAACGACATGCAATTGGAAATAACGCGCTTGTTTCAACTTCTTGGAGTCGTGTGCGAAAGGCAAATGGATTACAATGTTTTGTTCATGATGGTTAGTTGACGTAACAGTTGATTTGTTACGCGGTTATTTTTAGTGAGTAAAATGTTACTGGTTCACATAGTGGGTGAATTTAGAACTCATTTTAAAATAATTTTATTTTTTTATATGAAAATAAAAATAAAAATATTTTTAATTTTTAAAAAAAATTATTTTTATTTTTATTTTTTATTTTTAATTGTGTGAAAGAAGATGGCCTGTGGCGTTGTCCGCGTCATCCCAGCACCCAACCAAGAAGCCCAAAGCCATGATACATCGTATGGGCCCACATGATCCAAACTTCGTTGAACTTCATCATGATCATGGCCCTAGACAAGAAGAGACACACACAATCACTCTCTCTCTCTCTTCCCCAAGCTTGAAGAGTAAAGATTCTTGCTATTCTTCCCAAATCAATCCAATCACCCTAATAAAGCCCATCCGTTGAAGCCCGCGTAGACCCTATCTCTCCTCTCTCTCTCTCTCTCTCTCTCTCTCTTCTTGTCGTCCCTGTTCGGTCTGTGTTTTTATTTTGTGTTTCTGCGAAGGTGGTGAAGAAGATCAATCAAGGATTCAGAACCCCTTCTCTCCTCTCGCATACGACACGACACAACGCAACGCAACACGTTTTCAGTCCCTTCTTACTCCACTTTTGACCATTTCTTTCTTTCTTTGACTTTCTTCACCCATTCTCACCCAATTTGGACCCCCAAATCATTGTTTTTCGATTGGGACCAAAGTTTTGAAATTTTTCGTTGATTCTTTTCGAGCACCAAGTTAATCGTGATCTGGGTACTGCTGGAACGCGGATTTGGGAACAAAAAGGACTTTGATTCGCTAACCCTAGCTTTGGATTACGTCGAAATATCCGAAAAAGGTAGGATTTTTCGTTTCCCCTTTGGCCCTTACTGAGATGAAACGGATTTGGGGAAAGAAACGATGATTGGGAAACCCTAGTTTGTGTTTGGGAATCGGAAATTCATGGAACCGCCATTGTCGAGCTTAGTTCTTGTGGTGTTTGGCTTGTTGATTTCCGTTTTCGCTCTCCGCGTCGACTCACAGCCCTCGGGAGATGGATCGACCAGTCGTAAACAGCCACCGCCTCCGGTTGTAGCCTCTCATTCTCCACCGCCGCCGTCGCCGCCGCTTCCACCATCACCGCTGCCACCTCCACCATCACCGCCGCTACCTCCACCACGGCCTCCTCCTCCTAGTTCGCCGCCACCACCGCCATCGCCATTTCCCCCTCCGGCGCCCCCGGCTCAGGGCCCTGCAAAACAGCCGAATGCAAAGAACGAATTGAACAGAAATAGATCGGCGCTGCCGCCGCCGCCGCCGTCGCCGCACAGAAAATCTAGTCATGAGGGGAGAAATAGTGCACCGAGTCGGCATCCACCGCCGCCGCGACGTAAAAGCAAGATCAATGCCGGGAAGAAGGTTGGGTTGATGTTTTCTGGAATCGCGGCGATTCTTCAGATTGGGGTGATTAGCTTCTTGGTCTTCAAGAGACGGCAGCTTCTAAAGGTCACCAACAGATACGAAACTTGTTCTTAAGGTTTTATTACTGTTGTTTTTCTTCCATGAATCGTCCAGATTTCTCATCAATTCTTTGAACTCTGCTGGAGCCTATTTGTGGGTTTGAGATTATTCTTTTGAGGGAGAACGTTACTGCGCCGGATTTGATTGAACTCTGATTCATTAGTGAGCGGCGGGAGCATCTTGATTGGTGGTTATTGGAGAATCGGTTACTTCATTTTGTTCATCGCATTTGTTCTGTAAATGGGTAATTGTTGATTTGACATTTTCTTCATTTTGCTGTATGTTGACTTTTCGTTTCTGTTCATCGTTTGGTTATTTAGCCTAAAAATTATCACACGGCTTATTATCCCAAAAAAGAAGAGACCCAGTTCAGCCTATTGTGTTATTATTAGTTCATGCCTTTTTCTTTCTTTTTTTATTTTTCTGCTAACCTTTGTTAGTGCAAGTGTATTACAATGTTAGATATAATGAAAAGATCAAGGGTTACAGTGATAATGTCTAGTTTTTTATGTTTGCAAAATTGTGACATAAAATAGTAATAGTATACTTTTTATGGTTTCATACCACTAATGACTATGTATTGCAGAATTATGTAAATTTCTTTTTCTCCTTTGGTGAACTTCTCATAGAGAGTAACTTTTTTTTTTTTTTTTTTTTTTTGGATGCAAGCCATTAGCAAAAGTATTGGAGGGTTAGGTTGTCTTGTCTTTAGAGGGGCAAGTTTGAAACTTCGCGTTACAGAAAGGAAACAAATGCTAACTTCTTTGGCAATGTCTACAGCTAATTAACACTCAAGAATTGGCTTAGGAGTTTGCTTAGGAATATGTTCTGTATCTAGTTTATTTAGTTACAACGGCAAGTAAAACCTAAATCTTTGTTCTGTATATTTGTAATCTCATTGTTGTCTTCCCCATTAATTTTGATTGTGACTTACTGCGCTTTCTTAAAAGGGAGTTATTATTTGCTCAGAAAGTTTCATAAATCCTCTCGAGTAATCTTGCTTGTGGTTTTGATTATTAAGGATTATATATTTTAACACGGTTCTGGTGGAGTGGTGGTTCTCTTGGCAATTTTTTGATCAGGTTAGGATTGATAGACTGATCTATGATATTGCTGCATCAGTATAGTTTGGTTATTCTTGTCATTCCTAATTACTACGGGTAGTTTTGGCATATGGGTTATTTAGGGGTTGTTCGGTTAGGTTAAAAACTCAAAAAAAATCAACTCGAGTTTTAATTTTATTTAAGTTTATGTTCTTTTAAGTTTGAACTCGAGTTTGGGATTAAAACTCGAGTTCACATTTTCCCTTCAACTTGAGTTTAGAAATTTGAACTCAAATTAATGAACAATATTTTTTTATTCTTAAAAATGTTATAATTTTTTTGTTTTAGTCTTGATTGAGATGATTTTTTTTCTATGCGTTGACAACGAAAAGACGAATAAAACCTCACTCATATACCCTATTAAAATTTTTTATCACCATTGAGTTTTTATTAAAATACTATCTAAATATAAATTCAAGTTTTGACTCACTCAAACACAAACTCAAAAAAGATTCTTATTCCAAACCATAACTCAAATGTACACAATCAAACACAAATTCAAATTACAACTTTAACTTAAGTTATAACTCAAATTTAATTTAAGAACTATATTTAAGTCACACCCCAAAAAACAGGTCCTTTTAACCGTTTAAATTCATGGTTTTTGATTTTGTTATAATATTTTTTTATTAAAAAAAAAAAAAATTTAAAAAATTAAACTCATATACCAAACGGTCTGTACAAGTTTATTGACCAACTAAGTCGTCCTACAAGTTTATTGACCAACTAAGTCGTCGGAAAACGACTTAAATTTATTGACCAACTAAGTCGTCGGAAAACGACTTAAATTTATTGATCAACTAAGTCGTCGGAAAACGACTTAAATAGATAATATAAGAAGTCGTTAATATAAGAAGTGAGAAACGACAACATTTGTTCAAGTTTCAAAGTTACTATTTTACGAGCTGATCAGACAGGAGAATTTTTGGCACGATCATTTTACACCTGTTAGTGCAAAAATATTATATTTTTTTTTAAAAAAATCTACTTTTATAACAAATTTAATTTGAATAAAATGAAAATATAAGATTAGCGACCTCGATTCACAAAGTTGATGGTAAATTAATGATATTAAATATGTAAACTAACGCTTGTATGGTTTATATTAGTTGGGAGAATACCAAATCTAAATACAAGTGATCGCTTGCACCTCCCAGAAAGGCTCCCCCGTGTTGGGTGTACACTATTTTTCGTGCTGAACCAGACTTCCTGACATTGGCAACCGTTGCTTTTTCAGCTTATTTATCTGCACATTCTTCATATTTGACTGAATGAAAGGTTATTGACTGGTCATAGATTGACATTTCATTTAGTATTGCTACAAAATATGCCAACTACAGTTTTGAACATTTGATAGTCCGGCTCAACTCGTACCCACATCAAATAGAATATGGTGAACAGAATCTTCTCCTCGCAAAACCCGAAACCTTGTGTTATGGCTCGAATTTGTAGTCAATCCTATTTCCGATAGTAACAATTAACAATTCAATCCATTTTTTTCCATTATTTTCATATCCTTAGTCATGCGAATGGAAGTCTAACTCCAAGTTGTTTAAGAATAGTAGCCAGTATTCATAGTTTGCTTGGTTTTGTCTCATATATATATATATATATATATATATATATATTGAAGTGTTTCTATTCTATTTGACGGGGTCATGGTTTCATCAGACACAAACTGGTAGGGTGAGGCTCATGTGGCTCCTTCAAGTAGGCCCCACCAGTTTGTGATAGGATTAAATAACATTTTTCATATTAGAGAAGTGAAGCTTTGAGTTTGCAAATAAAACTAAAGAGTCAAAACTTAAGTAGAAAGAGCATTGAAAAAAAAAAAGAGAGAAAAAAAAAAGAAACGTTCTCTAAGTTTTATCTCATTCCTACTTTATTCTTAACTTTAAAATTGTTCTACTTTTAGTCCCTAATCTATTACTTTGTCTCAGTTTAAATCCTTTTCACGTGTTAAATATTTAACGAGATTTGAGGAAATCACATACCAAAATTAAAAAATATGAAGTTTAGAGACTATTAGTGGAGCATTTACATTAAACTTCATCAATTCAATAACCTTGCAGGTGGAGGACACACGCAGATTCTATCAAATATTAAATACCTAACTAACAATGGAAATGAAACTAAAACAAAGTAATAGATTAAAAACTAAAAAAAGACATTTAAAAAATTAGGGACTTAGAGTGAGATTGGAGGTAATGCTCAACATCATCTATAGGATTAACCTGAAAAGAAACAGAACAATGTTAGGGGTATTATGATAACACTCAATTATAAAAGGGTTCACAACATGAAATCTATAGATAAAGCTCAGTTTCTGTTTGTTGTGTTCGATACAAATGGTGTGATCCCAACTTTTTTTAAAAAAAAAAAAAAAAAATTTATTATTATTATTATTATAATGATGATGATGATGATGCATTCGGATATATGCTGCAGAGAATGGACGCTATGTGTGACATGGCACTTTCTGTCTTTCTGTTCCCGTTTCTCTTCATATCGCTTTGTATAAACTTGACAGGTGAAACATTTAAAATCATGGTTTATATATATATATATATGTAAATAACACCATGACAGCTTCAATTAAAATGACAGAGATGGTAGTCATAGGTTCTATTCATTGGGATCTTTATTTTTTTTTAATTTTCTTTTTCTTTTAAAACTTTCTCTTCTGCTTTGTTTGGTAAAAGGGGTTAGTGAACTGTCCAATTAGTAGTTCTCACTCGTTGAAATTTGTAAATTCCTGTAGTCAACTCATTCGAAGCGGTTGACATATTATGAGAGGAAACGTAAAGCAACCTCATTTAAGTTTCAACGTTTGACAAGTTAGAAAAGGCAAAGCATAATAAAGAACTCGTCTACATTTCATATAATAGAATAGACTCCGGCTAAAGAGTGAAGGAAATGCTAATGAGCACACCAATGTGTAAATTAGGCTAGGTATTAATTTGAAGTTTATTCTTTCTTATTTTTTATTTTTTGAAACTGGTATTCCTTTTGAGGTTTAGTTGTTCACTTTCACCACGCCACTTCTAAATTAGACTTACATTTCTACGTTTATTTTACCAATTTGAGTTGTTACAGTAAAAAACTCTCAGAAATAGTCACATCTAATTTTTTTTTCTACAGTAAAAAACTCTCACATAAAATCACATATCAATTCGAATTAAAAACTTAAAATCAGCGAACTAAACGAGCCCCCTGAACACCTATACTATTTCTGAAAAAATCAGTTTTCTTCTGATATGTGTGGACACTTAACCTTATCTCCCGGAACACTTGTATTCATTTTTATGAGGGTGAAATCTCACTACTCATATAAGATGGATCCCACTAAATTAATAGGTAAGGTCCAACCTAATGAGATTCATCTTTTTATGAGTGAACAGATTTATTCTGTATGGATGAATCATTTTTCTATCACATGGGACTCATTGTCTATCATTTTGGGGTGTGTTAAACACTCATGGTGTCCACATGGAAAGGAAGACTTATTTGTCATGTAAGTAGAAAGTAGTTTACCCTTTTCAGAAACAGCGCAGCTATGATTTTGCAAAAGCTGTTTTCAGAGCTTCCGAAAAGAGTGATAGGAAAAAAGAAAAAAAACATGAGAGTTTTCAACGTTTTCAGCAAGAAATAAAAGCGCATTGTTCCGAAAGGGTACTTCCACGACCACAACCAAGCCTTCATAGACAAAATAATAAAAAAAAAGGAAAAATTATTATATTTTACTTTAAAACGACCAAGTTCAAGTCAGCTCTTAATATAAACGGTTTGATCCCCTAATTACAAGCTTACTCACCTCGAATATTTAGAGTTTTGCCCAAAAGAGGAGACAGGAATTGTAAACCCCAAACTCTGGTCCCCCATTAAGAAAATTTTGTAGACGCTAAAACAGATGAATTTCTTTTTTAGTAAAGTGGATATCATAGTCATAGAAAAGCTCTGAGATGAAGATATCATCAGCAAAAAAAAAAAAAAAAAAAAAGTTTTTAAGATATATATTTGGTTCCATATTTTCATGGCAGCTTGCATCACAACGTTAACATAATGATAAGTTTTGGCTCTTCATGTTATGTTGGTAGCATATCTTCAATTCAAAACTTATACTATTATAATAAAATATAATACACTCAGTAATTAATTATGTCTCAGCTAAGTAAAGCCAAGAACAAAAACTGAATTTACAAATTCAGTGTGCCTAGCAACTGACAGAAAATCCAGAAGTAAAAGCTGTGATGGGGATTTTCTCGATCTTGGGGTCTTGGAATTGGATGAGCAAAACCCAATATCTCACCTTTTGCAGAAGAAGTTCTCTCTAAGTAATGCATGCAATTGAACCAGTTCATGTGCCATGTTCTTTGTTGATACCATTATTGTGTAATAGTAAAAGCAGAAGCAAAAGAAAGAATCAAGGAAAAAGAGAAAAAAACAGCTTACCATTTCAGATAATTAGAAGGCACAGTATGTAGAGAAGAGAGCCTAGAGGCCCCAAAGCATATAGAATATGTCTCCGGTCAAACAAGCAAACCTCAAAATATCAGACATGTTCCTTACAAGGGATATTGAAGATATTAAGTATTGTAGCAGAAAAGACAGGATCCTCCTGTGGCCCTACATTATTCGACGATCAAAACCTAAAAAACGCTCCCTAGCCACAAATTCAAAACATGAAAAAAGTATATTGACCCACGAGGGTCCATGACCAAAGTACTCTTTTGGCCTTTGATGGAGAGAAACCATTATTGAGGCTTGAGACTTTAACCATCTGCCCATAGAAAAATAAAAAATCTAAGAAAAATTAAAAGTTTCAGATTAAAGATGTGAAAAAAGAAAATGAAGTCAAATGTTGAAAAATAAAAAGGAAATATTTTAGTTTGGAAAAATTGACATTACCATTGGGTACTCTGGAATTGGAAGCAAGATCAAGCCAGGAATCTGCAGCTGTGTTCTTTGGTGGCCATTCCCCAAAGAAGTGATGGAGTGGCTTTTGGGTATCAGCTTCCTTGACGGCACTTTCATTTGCTCTTTCTGATTTGAAATCAGTGCCCAAGATGAAACAATGTTGCTGATCCTCGGATGACTGCTTCATGGGTTCTTTGGAATTGTCTGTGAGGCCTTGGAACTGTGGTTGAGAGTAGCCTCTGTAGGAACTCATCAGAGAATGACATGACTCAGGAAAGTTTCTTGCATTTCCTGAAGATTCAGGAAAGAAGGCCAGCTCGTCCATACTTTCCTTTGTGCCATGAAAATACCTATAACAGCAAAACAACTCAAATGAAACAAAGAAACGGTAAAGAAAATTAACAAGTAGTTTTAGTTTGAAAACACTTACCTGTAATCTTTATCGGACTGAGTACTGTAAGATTCCGATTTCAGACAGAAATAAGGACTGCTGTTGTTGTTGTTGCTGGCATTTTGAGTTGACAAACCATAATCAGGAGGCCTAGAAGATGAAGAGTGAGGGTAAGCAAAGGGATAAAGAGAGGGGTTGTGGTGAGAAGGATGGTGGGAAAGTGATTCGGACATCATTGATGAAGGAAGCTGAGAGTAGGAAGAGATTGTTGGAGTGGTACTAGAAAGATCTCTGTTGACAGATGACATGACTGGTGAAGGGTTTGTGATAGTAGTTGTAGCATTCGTAGCTGTTGTTATGGTTGTAGATGATGAAGAAACTTCCACAGGCTTTCTTGAACGGTTTCTGCCTCGATGCATATGTCTCTCACAGTACTTGGAATCTGGGTATGCTTCTTTTGAGCACCTCCATTTTTTCCCATCTGTTCTTCTGCACCTACCAGGCTCTGGGTCTACTTTTCTGCCAAAACCCATCTCAAAACATCCCCACCCAGCTGCTGAAATCACACCAGGGATTAAGATACAGATCCCAAGTTTTCATTTTGTCACAGATTAATACAAACAAGAACACTTTTTTTTTTTAATTCAGATAAAGTTAAACTAGAGAGCTAAATAAAAAAGGATGCTTACTAGGATGGTGAGAGAAGAGTCTTGAAGAGAATGAGGAGTCCAAGCTTCTTTTAACAGAATATATGAGATCAGGTGGGATGGGGACTCCTGAGACCATGTATTTGAAGATAAGAGCTTGGTGTTCAAGCTCCTGCCACTGAGTTGCAGTGAAAGGAGACCTGTTTCTTGCACTTGCATTTGCACTTATCATTTTCTGAAAATATCAAGCAGTAAAAGAAGAGGAAAAAAAAAAAAAGGAAAAAATAACAAGAAGAACAAGAAAAATGAACAGCTTAAGAAGATTTAAGGGACAGAGAGAAGGCAAGCAGGTTTGTTCTCCTTGGGCTCATAGGTTTGTTTTGGGGGGTATTTTTGCAAAAGACCATTGGGATGCAGATTCTTCTGTGCTTGGATAAAACTTACAGCCCCTTATGACCCTGGTGCTACAACGCAACCCTCCTCTCTCCTCTCTCTCTCTCTCTCTTCTGAGTGGTCTGCTCTTATTATGACTGCGTCTCTGATGCTACTGCTTCTTTTCTGCAGCGCCCTGTGTTGCTGCCCTTGTCTCTGAAATTTTTACGAAAATTCATAAATAAATGAGGAAAGCAGAGAACAAGATTAAAAAAATCTCAAATATGGGTCACTTCTGTGCACCTCTCATTTTGATGTCTCCACATCATAAATATAGATCCCCACAAAAAGAAGAAATAAAACAAAATAAGTAAATAAAATAAATAAATAAAGGTGGCCTTTGAAATTGAATAAATGGAAAAATGGAGGTGCAGAAGTTTTTTAGTAGTGGGTATAGCAAAATCTCTTTTGTTTGTAATGCGAGTAAGGCTACTGAAGCTTGGCGTGAGTCAGTAAGAGAAAGTCTGTACATGTCTTGCTCTTATTGAGAGACATAAGAGGCCAATAAGCGCAGCTCAGTTCTGCTTTGTGGTACGGATTAATGCTTTTTCTCTCTTTTTTACCTTTTTCCTTTCGTTTTTTATCGTGGTTTTACCACACTTGCTGTGAAAATTTGGGACAACATCCTAACATAGCTACCAAATTAAAAAAAAAAAAAGGAGAGAGAGAGAGAAAAACAAATAATGGTTTGTGGCAGTATATACAGATGTATTTACCTTTACCAGATTCCGTTGTAGGTCACGGTTAAGAACCAGTTCTACAAGAGTCTTTGAACAACGGGGAGAGACGGCATCTAGTCTGCTGTCAAATCACTATAACCGACTTGAAACCTCTCAAAAAAAGATGAAACTTTAGAAATGACAATTAGTTTTGCTAGAAATCCATTGGTCGCATGTTTAATCAACAACTTGATTGCATGATTTGATTTTCTTTCTCGTATAATAAAATTTTCACGGTTCCTTTTATAATGTCCATTGAACTCTTTTTTTTTTTGATAATTTCTATACCTCACCAAAATTCACCCCTCCACCGTACTCGTTGATATGATATGACTAAAGTCTCTACCTTCAAACGCAATTTCTCTCTCTCTCTCTTTCCTTTATTTTTCTTTTTTATTTTCTATGAAAGATATTTGCTCTAAATGAAAAGTAAAAAGCCTCACAAAATATCCTCACATACTATATTATATATTTTTTCTTAGGAATTGTGAAGATTGGGGGGGGCTGGAGGTGTAAGGAGGCATTAAGACAAGTGTAAGTGATGATGTCAATACAGGAGGCAAGGGAAAAGACCATTGGTTATAGGGAGGCATTGGTTTGTTTGGTTGCACTTGAAAGCACTTTTTTCTTTTTTTCTTTTTTCTTTTTTCCTTTCCTCAAGGGTTGGCATTTGGCAGGTAGTGTCAGGGAAGTGCACTAAGGTGATGACTGTTTAGGCCTCTGTTTCTCTGCCTCAAAACACATGCCACTTCTCCTTTAATGTGCCTCAACTAACTCAGCCTTATGCTCATGAATCCAACATTTCCTCACCTTCATTTCTTTGAATCCACCTCTTTCCATATTAGTCACATTCATCTATCCATGTTAAGCAAATTTTGTTGGCAGACTGAGCTCAGGTTTTTTTTTTTTTTTTTTTAAATTTAATATAACAAGGCAGGGTCTAAAGCTCACCTGGGGATGCTTTTTGACTGAAAAAAGACCTCTCGGGTCAGTGACAAACTTGTATTGTGACTTTGTGGCGTTTCCCAAAAATGAGATAAAAAGTTTTTTCTTTTTTTCCTTCTTTTGGTTTTCTTTCACGAGATTGTAGAGACTCTTATAGACCAAGTCTGTGATACTGTGTTATTCTGAGATGCCATTGGTCATATTATAAATTTGTCGCTATTGTTCAATCTCTTCTCAGCCATTAGAAAATTTGGACCTTGTATGTGCTCGTTAAATCAATTTTGACAAAATTATCTCATGTAATCCACATTATTCTGATAAGAGTCGTAAGTTTGAAACTGTTGTACGAAACTATTATTATATGACTTACACTTTGAGCTAATGCCACCACCTCTAGGGTGGGGTTTTTCCTTTTCTGAAAGCTTTCTAGTCTGAAAGTACTTTTAATAATAAAATTTTTGGAAACCTGGACCTACCATCGATCGACTCTGGTAGATCATACACCTTTTTTATTATTATTATTATTATTATTATTATTAAATTACAATATGCGCTGCACAAATAACAAACTACCCAGAAACTGTAAATTGTCATAATCTATTTCTTTCCGGGGGTTTCAGAATTTGGAGTTTGATTAGATGATGAATGAGTATTAGATCATTAATGAGTTGTTCTTTTGCAACAAAACTCAAAAAAAATTTAAACTCAAGTTATAACTTTATTCAAGTTCACTTTTTTTTAAGTTCTAACTTTATTCAACTTTACTCAACTTTATTCAAGTTACAATTTTAACTCAAGTTATAACTCAAATTCAACTCAAAAATTACACTCAAATCACACTCTAAAACAACAACCCCTAAATCTTTCCTTTCATCTCAGCCCACTGAAATTAAGTCGGTTATGCATTTATAATGTTTTACCGAGGCCTAAAATTCCAATGAGTGTAAATAATGACGAAAAGGCACAGTTAGTAAGATTTCATGTCATTAAATATCAGTATATTCACCACTTTCATGGTTTTTATCCAACTCAGAAGTATAACAGAAGCTTGCTTAAATGCCAAGTCAGAACACAAGTATTTGAAGAAGAAAAGACTGATATGAAAGTAAAAGTGCCCAGAAGTACCAAATGGAAAATTCTTATTAGTTGGGTGGATTAAGTTCATGAATGATAACATAAATATCTGCATGTTAATGTTTATTGATGTCTTGATTATTATTATCCATGTAAAAAGCAGAGAGTGACTAAAGCCCAAAGGGATTAAATTAGGCTGCAAACTAATGAATATCTCTATGGAATATATTACGTAAGACCAATTTAGTAGTGCCGTAAATTTTAAAAAAATTATTGATAATTGTGTTGAAAACATAATCTATTTCTTTCCGGGGGTTTCAGAATTTGGAGTTTGATTAGATGATGAATGAGTATTAGATCATTAATGAGTTGTTCTTTTGTAACAAAACAGAAAAAATTTAAACTCAAGTTACAATTTTATTCAAGTTCACGTTCTTTTAAGTTCTAATTTTATTCAACTTTACTCAACTTTATTCAAGTTATAATTTTAACTCAAGTTATAACTCAAATTTAACTTAAAAATTACACTCAAATCACACTCCAAAAGAACAACCCCTAAATCTTTCCTTTCATGTCAGCCCACTGAAATTAAGTCGGTTATGCATTTATAATGTTTTACCGAGGCCTAAAATTCCAATGAGTGTAAATAATGACGAAAAGGCACAGTTAGTAAGATTTCATGTCATTAAATATCAGTATATTCACCACTTTCATGGTTTTTATCCAACTCAGAAGTATAACAGAAGCTTGCTTAAATGCCAAGTCAGAACACAAGTATTTGAAGAAGAAAAGACTGATATGAAAGTAAAAGTGCCCAGAAGTACCAAATGGAAAATTCTTATTAGTTGGGTGGATTAAGTTCATGAATGATAACATAAATATCTGCATGTTAATGTTTATTGATGTCTTGATTATTATTATCCATGTAAAAAGCAGAGAGTGACTAAAGCCCAAAGGGATTAAATTAGGCTGCAAACTAATGAATATCTCTATGGAATATATTACGTAAGACCAATTTAGTAGTGCCGTAGATTTTAAAAAAATTATTGATAACTATGTTGAAAAAAAAATTGTTATAAAAAGTAACTGATTGTTTAGTAAATTCTAATTATACAAGTATTAATTCTAAGAGTATTATGAGTATTATGAAAATTTTATTAATTGTATTTTAAGATAATTTTTATACAATTTAAAAATTAAAATTACCTTTAAACTGCTTCTGATTTTGACATAAATTCTTTAAATTTTTTTTAAAATCACATTTTATGATTTTTATCAAATATAAAAACTCTAAGAATCAGTACTAAATATACCCTTAGCCTTACAGCTTTGAAAAGAACCAGCTTACAATTGCCAGGTGGCGATTTCCGTACGAGTACATTCCAATTAATGGAGTCAAGTTATAAGCTTGGAAACTTCACTAAAGAAAGTACAGTTGTTTCCATGATTTAGCTAGACTCAATATTAAGGTACTAAGTATCTACTTTTCAGTCGGAAAGTACAGATTGTTAGTCGTCAAACTAGGGAAGTAAATGGGGTTGAGGCATTTTTTGCTAAAAAGTTTCAGTTAGTAAAGTTGATCGAAAAACTTCATAGAACATATGACCAATGAGTAATTCTCAAACTACATGAATGAATATCCAACTAATACCAAAGGGCACATAATAGAGATATTTGTAAGACAAAAAAAAAAAGAGAGAAAAATTAAGCAAATGTAATGAGGACCACTTACCAAGCTTAAAGGTTCTCACACGACCAGACCTGTCTCGCTTCAGGATTTCTATTGAGCTTTTTGGTGACAAGTTACACTCACTTCCTCTAGAATTACAAAAAGGCAAAATAAATTAGTATAATATCGATTATATGCCAGTACAACCAGGAATAAAACACCGAACACGGAAATGGCGTCTGAGGAATTTCATCGAACAGGTGGTATGCAATAAAAGCAAAACATCAGGAGGGAAAAAAAAAAAGAAGAAGAAACCGGATGGCACGAAAACCTAGCGAGCTGCTCCTACGCTTACCTACTGAAAAACAATCAATCACCACTGACGTTTGAAATAAATCCCCAATGGCCAATTCGAAAGTTTTCAATCTTGGAACACTTGAACGGGAAAAAAAAAGTTGACAGAGAGATAAAATTATTGATTTGAGGCTTGAGCCTACCTTCCATGGCGGCGACACGACGAGCTGCGGCGAAGGGTGACAGATTGGGATTTGGGGTGTTGGAGTTTAGCTCAGTTAAGTTCAGTTCAGTTGAGGGGGTTTTGAGTTCTCACCAGTTTCGTATGTGTTCTAGATTTAGTGGGCCGGCTCCGAATCGGTGCGAAACCCACCCCATTTTAACTATCCGGCATGCTCCGCCCGAAATCGATTGTAATTCGTAACATGTCTAGTTTGGGTTCCTTCGGGAAAAAGATTCAAATTAGGGTATGTTTAAATTTGAAAATCTAAGAGGGATTTGAGTTTAGAAATTTTTTATTTTGAGAGTTTAAAGGGTTGTTCTTTTAGAGTATAACTTGAGTGTAGTTTTTGAGTTATAATTTGAGTTAAAGTTGTAACTTGAATAAAGTTGAGTAAAGTTAAATAAAGTTGAAACTTAAAAGAACGTGAACTTGAATAAAGTTAGAACTCGAGTTGTCTTTTTTTGAATTTTTTTAGACAAAAGAACATAATGTCACTTTAGTTTAAACGTCTTTTTACTTTTTACAAAATAAACATCAATTTGAAATGAATTTGGGTTCAAATCCCTTGAATCCAACAACTAAACGACCATTTTATGTTTTGAAATGCTCTTTCTTGTGTTATGTTGAGCGAAAATTTTTATTTATTGGTGACATGTTTGTTTAACCGTATTAGAGCATTATATTATATAATAATACAATAATATAATATTTAGTGTGGTAGTCGTAATACATATAATAAATTAATAAGGTATACGTTGTATTATTAAATACATCTAATTTTTTGCATATTGTATTATTTTAAAGTGGAGTAATGATTCATGTTGGAGCGGGGTCGGGTTAATATAGAGTTGCATATTGTATTATTTTAAAGTGGAGTAAATTTTATATTTATTAAAAATTACATTTTGATCCTAAAAATTTTGTAAAATTACATTTTGACACCAAAACTTTTGTAAAATTACACTTTTACCCTAAAATTTTATGAAATTTCATTTTGACCCCAAAACTTTTGAAAAATTATAGTTGACCCCAAAATTTTGAAAATTACATTTTGACCCCAAATTTATTAAAATTACATTTGATCCCAATTTTATTAAAATTGTTCACTTTGACCACTTATGCAATACGTCATGACACCAAACACCGTATTCTATTATAATAATACAACACAATACACCTTATACAATACAAGCTACCAAACATGACCTTGGTGTAAATATTACAATTATAAATCTTGAAAAAAATACTAATATTGTTATAACAAATGATCCATTATAAATAGATGTGAAAGTTTGGGCCATTCGACACAAATCTAGTGATTTGAATGATAATTTTGCGTCAGACTGGGCTAGCTTGTTATTTTCACTGGGTCGGGTTGGTCACAACCTTGAAGGAAGGAGGGTTGGGGCGGCTAAAAAGATTTCAAACTCGAAATCTCAACCCGACTCGAACACTTAAGCGGGCATGGTCACCCAAGACTATGATAAACAAAATAATAAATTTAAACTGATTACCACAACCAGATTAAATATCTTATCCGCTCAAACTAATCATCATTAAAGAAATGAGATTTGAGTGGACATATGTTTGTTAATTATTATGAAAACACAAAAACTACAAAATAAGAAAAAAGATCTTATGAAGATAGAAATCTCTTAGGATCTCTTTCTTCTGTGGATCAAATTATCACAATTGGGATAAACACGAGAAGAGGAAAAAAAAAGACCTAGAATTATATGAAGCCCCGTTCAATATGTAAAATCTCTTATCTAGAATTTCTTATTTATAGGATAGGGGAGGATTAAGTTAGATAATTTTATTATGATGTTTGTTGTAAGGTGTGAAAAACTAAAAGCAGGTTGGGCTATGGGTTGCTACAACCGTACAAGTATGACATGTTAACAGGTTCAACCTAACACATTTACACATACAACAAAATTTCAATAGTAAGATTTAAATATAGCAAAATTTTTAAAATATTACAAGAATAGTAAAATTTTGATAGCATTAAAATACTGACTATATCATTATATAACATAAAATGTGACATCATTATAATATTGATTATGCCATTTTTATTATATTTATAATATTATGAAAATTTTGCTAAATTTCAACTCAAGATATGAAATTTTGCCATGTAGTGTAATTACTTCATAAATCAGTTGGCTTGACAAAGAGTTTTGGATTTAGAGAAAAAACCAGAAATACAACTTAAGATGGTAAAAAAATATACAATTAATAAGCAATTGCCATTAAAAAAGATATTAACGAATAATTATCATTCAAAAAATATTTATTTATGTCGCTCCACAAAAAAATAACCGTCAATTAATAAAAAGAAAATAAAAGATCACAATTATATCTAATTATTTAGAATGACATAAATAATACGCAAAATTATAACAAAACTTTTCACTATGTTAAAAGCATAATACATTATTAACCTATCATGAGCACGATAATGGTATACGTAATGGTAGGCATTTCTTGTTTTTTTTTTAATACATTTTTATAAGACTTAGATCTCTCTCTTTCTTTGTTACAAAGATTCTATCCACTTGAGTTTTTGTTTGGTAAAGTTTTTAATCTTGTAACTTTTTTTAAATAAGGTTCTTGATGTCGAAGGCTAAATATGTAGGATAAGAGATAAATATTTTATTTTCCCTTTTCTAGTTAGCTCCTCAACAGATCCCGAGAGAAATAAGTTATGGACGGTCCAGGATATATAAGAAAAATGGCATGCCAGTTAGCTTGTTACTAGTTTATTGACATGGGCATTAATAATTTGAGTTGCTTTAGCCTTTTTTTTTCCTTTTTCTTTTTCTTCCTTGAAAATGCCTTTTCAATTGCTGAGAGAAACATTTTTTTGTTAATGAACATCGTAAAATTAGAATCGATTGCGCGATAAAACGGAATCATTGAATGGAAAACAATTGTATCATACATCGATTTTTTTTTTTTTTTTTTTTTTCATGAATGTTTTTGGCAATAAGACTATCATGCAATGCTTTTAAAATATGTAGGCCCGTATTTGAGGACAATCTGGTTAACAATATTTAATAGAAAATTATTATCAAGCGATATATTTAAATTTTATCTTAATGTGTTATTGTTTTAATTTTGAGGATTTGCAATTATTTATGTCCTTACTTAAAATATTTGGATTATTAATCCTAAAGTTTAATGATTGTTGGTCTCACTTTCAAACAAAATTTATCTTTTCAGTCTTCAAATTAATTAAAAAACTATATATTGAACACGTTGTCTTGTTTTTTAAGAATCAATTTATTATAAAAAAATTTATAATTATTCCAATCCGATCCAGTATCAAACTTCACATAGATGGTAGCATTAAGCTGGTATAATTCATTCGTTTTCTATTTAATTCAATTCAAAAAGTCCACGACATGAATCCATATATTACTCTCCTCTATAAGGAAATTTGAGGCAATAGCTGTGGCATTTTATGATTATTCCATTTCTATCAAACGATTCAAACCATACATGAGAGAATTATACAGTCCACAAAAACGAAATCCTTTGCTGATTCTTTTGAAAGAGACCAAAAAAGTAGTCAATTACCACACATTAGAACTACAGCTGGAAAATTGTCTGTTTATGGAATATCCCATCTCTTCACATGTGATGTACTATTGGACTATTTTTCTCATATACCAGCATGTATCAGATTAGCAACCAAAAAAAAGAACGACTACATATTTCAAGTAGTAAGTAGTAACATAATTGTTGTGTTTTTTAAACCGTTCAGCGATAGCGATACTCCATTTTTGGAATGT
Source organism: Morus notabilis (assembly GCF_000414095.1). NCBI lineage: Eukaryota > Viridiplantae > Streptophyta > Magnoliopsida > Rosales > Moraceae > Morus > Morus notabilis. The sequence goes on along the minus strand of NW_010356724.1, from coordinate 271,607 downwards.
ACACCAAATCTTCAACCAATCCTGATATGGAAATGTGGATATTGGAATGGTCAATGCTCTTCTGCGGGTCATAATGAAAAAAATTTTTTTTTTTTGCTAGGAGGTCTTGATCAAAAGATATTAACACCAAACATTTTCCCAAACCATGCACTAAAATAGCATTTTATTCTTTTGTTCATTTCTCATCTTGTACTATTTGATGACTTGAGTTTGAAATAAAATTAGCATCCATTTTTACCACACGCACAAAAAGAAAAGAGAAGAAAAAAAAGTAGTATGAGCAACTATAAAATTAACTGCCCCAATATTCTCTTCTCCTGACCCTCACACTCTGCCGTTTGGGACTTCTGCATGACAGACCCTAAAGCCGTGGAAACACCAGTGGGCTACCGCCGCCGCTGACTTGGTGTATTCAGGCGTCGGCGTGCCTGGAAACACCACCACCATCATGATTAAACTGCCCTAACGTGTGTTAGTTAGGCAGATGGTACTAGTTTTTGATGTCTAATTATTCACCTGTACGACTTTTATGTATAAATTAAGTTTAAATTGTTTGTGAAAAAGTAGTGTATCTAGGGTTATTTATTTATTTATTTTTGCTTAAAGTAGTGTAGCTAGGTTGACCGTTAGCTTGGCATTCTTTAAACTCTGTTACATACAAATAGTAAATGTTATTTTGAAAACAAGTTGCTTCTACAGTTCTACTCCGTAGAAATACACCAAAATACCAAACTTTAGATTACAAAATAGCAAGTAAGCTACCAACTAACAAGCAACTTTCAACCTCAAGAAGAAGCTCATAGATCACAGAGCATAAAGATGGAATCCGGCCGTAAAAATATGTATATAACTATTGGCTTCGAAATAAAGCTACATTGCTCAGCGTATGGCTTACGCTGAGAAGAGCAGTGGCAAAGCAACTGAAGAACTCCGATCGAGCTCTTTGCAAATTTCCATTGCAAAACATCTGATATTGTGAGACAGTTATTTTACTTATTTATTTTTAGTTTTTTTTTTTTTTTTCATTATAAGAAAACCAGAGACTTAAATAGTTGAGAGATCAGTAAGAGAGCGCTTTCTTCTAGCCAGTCTTTTTGAAGCGCATGAACGGAACTAGGGAAAGTAGCCTCCGGTGCGGATGCCGATCGAGCGATGAAGGTTGACAAGTTTGAGATCGAGCGCTAGCTCATGAGGTTGGTTTTGTTCTTAATACAGATTTATACCCACAGTTGTTTGAGGATTAATGTGATTAGCCATGCATAATACGTAAAGCAGTACTGACTCTTAACTGTAAATTTTTTCCATGCAGAACATTTTTGTTTGCCCAATTATAACTTTGTAAGTTTTTTTTTTTTTTTTTTTTTTTTTTTTTTTCTTTTTTTGTTTCCGTCCCTCCAAAATCTGTTCCAATATCAAACCTTACCGGAAAGGGAATTCTACCGTCCACATATACGAAATTTCCAAATTAAAGAGTTGCGAATTGATACCCAATATTAGAAATTTAGCTGTCAAATTGTCTCTGACGAAATTTCCTTTTCTCTTCCCATGTGACTATACTGGACCACAGTATTAATTCCTATGATGTATTTTAATACTAATGATCCAATGCATACTTTTAGTCCGGTGACATATATAATTTGTTCTTTTTCCATTATATCATTTAACCACACATATATGTTTTTTGTCAAATATATACATACCATTCAATATTTGAAAAAGTGTCTAATCGTTTTATATCAATGCATGACTAGCTAGATGATAATTGATAACAACAAAAAGAGAATTCCCGGTTGTGGATGCAATTGGCTGCTTACAGTCCCACACGAAATATGACCCGAAATAATGCACTAAAATTTGTGGCTATCTTTCATTCTACAATACCCTTTTATCTCAAACCTCACGACTATATAATAAACCCACCCCAAGCCCAACAACACTACCATTGGAAGCTTGAGAATCAAGTATAGTAGTACTTGCTTTAAAAAAAAAAAATGCTTCACATTATTCTTTGCCTCACCATCTCTCTCCTCTTCTCGTCGCCCTCAAAGGCCACCGTGCAGGACTTCTGCGTGGCGGACCTAACAGCCCCGGACACGCCGGCCGGATACCACTGCAAGGACCCGAAGAAGGTCACCGCCGATGATTTTGTGTATTCGGGCCTTGCTGCCCCCGGAAACACCACCAACATCATAAGCGCCGCAGTGACACCCGCCTTCGTGTCCCAATTCGCAGCCCTGAACGGGTTGGGCCTGTCCGCGGCCAGGCTGGACCTAGCGCCAGGCGGGGTCATCCCACTCCACACCCACCCGGGGGCTAACGAGATTCTTTTGGTGACGCATGGGAGATTAACGGTTGGCTTTATCTCGTCGGCCAATGTACCTTACGTGAAGTCACTTAAGAAGGGAGACATTGCGGTTTTCCCACAAGGGTTGTTGCATTTTCAGTTGAACGACCACAAGACCCACGCGCAGTCTTTTGTTTTCTTCAACAGCCCATACCCGGGACTTCAACTCTTGGATTTCGCTTTGTTTGCTAATGATTTGGCCTCTATTTTGGTGGAGAAGACCACGTTCCTTGACGAAGCTACCGTTAAGAAGCTCAAGGGTGTTCTTGGTGGCACCAACTAAGGCCATATTAGATTTTATTAATTCATTTGAGTCATGAACATTTTCTGTTATCTTTTAATTCGTTGTGTAATTAGCTAGCTAGTTGTTGTGGTTTGGTTTTGATTGTTTTGTGGTTGTGGTTTAATAACGACTCTTTGAGCTTGGCATTCTTCGAATTAGTCATTATGGAATTTCTATGAATTGCATATCTAAATTCCATCCTTATTTCTCAATTGGGCCTTATGAATATATTTTGCCTCCATAGCTACACTTTTTTTTTATTTTTTTTTTATATAGGCATCTTTGGTGCCATCTTTTTCTTCGTGAAGACAAAACCTCCAATATAACGTCCTACTTGTAATTGCGCGGCAATACATAGATTACAAGCCTGGAAAAACTAATTTATGCCTTAAATTTGTCACCTATAACAAAATGAGCACAAATTACCAAGCTTAGCATCCGACATAATTATATATCACGTAACGTCATAATTAGTGTCTATATCTATATTTTCATCTATCTATACAAGAGTCAAATCCCTTTTGATCGTTTGCTTTTAAGGAGGCCACGTGTTGGCCATCTTATTTTTTTTCTTTCTTTTTTTTTTTCTCTTTAACTTTGCCTCTTTTCATCAAAGACTTTTTACAATTTTAATTCTTTTTTATGTGCCTTTTTAAAATACTCTTTTCTTTCTTGCTCCAATTAAAATAACTCTCTCTCACACACACACCACAAACACACACACATTAATGTATTGTTCATTTCACAACTGAAGTTTTATTATTACAATATTTTTTCTTATAAATATTTAAATTTAATTTTTTTACTATAATATTTTTCTTTCACATACACAACTTAAGTTCTTAATTAACTTGAGTCATGAAGCAAACATACCCTTAATCAAAACACATGTTTTAATTGAAACGTGCAATTCAATCAATTTCAATCATACATAAATAAAAGAGACAAGTCTCCTTTTGATTGTTTGCTTCTAAAGAGACGACGTGTTGGATTTTAACTTTTTTTTTTTTTTTTGCAATATAGTCTCTCAAAATAATATTATTTTTTATTTATAATTCCTTTTAAATACGTCCTTATTTATTTATTTTTTTTATTACAAACTGCTTTACAATTTTAATTTTTTGTCAACGTATTTTATTGAAATATCTTTCTCTCACTTGCTCTAATTAAAATAATTCTCTCTCTCTTCCATCCCACACACACATATTTAACCAAAACACATGTTCTGATTAAAACATATATTTCAATCGATTTCAATCAATCTACCTATACATCTATACATACTTAAAAAGTAACTCCCTTTCAGTTTTTTGCTTCTAAAAGGCCACTTTTGGCCTCCTCTTTCCTCCTCCCTCTCCTCTTGTTTTCCTCCTTTTCTTTTCTTTAATCTTTTTTTTTACTTTTTTATTCTTTTTTTTTTTTTTGCTTATTGCCTTTTTTGCTTTTTCTCAAAATATTAGTTGGCAGCTCAACTTCTTTTTTTATTTTTTATTTTTTATTTTTTTTAACAATATGCTTCTTTAAACTATTTTTCTTAGTTTCTTTTAATCTTAAATAATTTTGTTTCAAATATGCCCCTATTTAAGATTTTTTTTTCTTTTCTTTTTATCAAAGACTCGTCTACAATTTTTATTCTTTTTTGATGTGCTTGTTTGAAGTACTTTTTTACCTCTTATTCCAATTAAAATAAGTCTCTCTCTCTCTCTCTCGCATTTACCACACACACACATTTAACTAACATAAAACATGCATTTCAGTCCATTTGCTTTTTTTTTTTTTTTAAGTTTAGATTTTTATATATTTTAATGAACAAAATTTTCTGTTATTGTTTATTGTATTATTAGCTGGCTTATGGTTTGATAACTCTTCGAGCTTGCCATTCTTCGCATTTTGTCATTTATGGATTATATGAATTGCCTTTCTAATTCCAGCCTAAATTTTCAATTTTACCTATAAATATCGATCGGTTGCCTACCTTCATAGCTACTGCTTCATTTTTTTTTATATATAAATTTTTGCCATGTTATTCTTCACTGAGACAGAACCTCCAAGGCCACGTCCTGCCCTGTATTGGGCGCGACATGACGTAGATCAAGACGATGGAAGTTATGACTGGAGTCACTAATTTATGCCTTAAATTTATGCCGAAAAGCACTAATTACCATGCTTAGCACATGATATTATGTGAACGTTTGCTTTATGAATTCAAAATCATAATTTAAAATCATTCTCGGCTATAATTCGAATCATGACACGAATCTTCATACCAAACACCCCATATATCTTACCCACGTGTTTAGTGGAGTACTTCAATTACAAAATATCACATAACAATATAATTATGTCTTGATAGGTAAGCCCCACATGTATACTATTAGTATACAGAGTGTAAGCACGGTTTCAAAATATGATTTTCTCAACGGAGGCCTTTGTAAAAATAACTCAATAAGAAAGTTTTATTAGTAAAATAACTTTTTAAAAATTTTTATTTATAAAATGACTACGGAACGACCAGAAACCACCACTTTTTACAAAGAATGACCAGGTGGTCGTTCTTCATAAAAAATGAAGAAAGTCATTTTGCCAATTTCATTTTGTTGGATAGTAATTTTAGCATATTTCTCGCATTTCTGAGGGAACATAAAAGAATAGATAGTCGTTTGGTCATAAATTTTTTTGCTAATCAAACTGAGATTTATCGACTAAGCTCACTGAGCAACCCCCCCCCCCCCCCCAAAAAAAAAAAAAAAAAAAAAGAGAGAGAAAAGAAAAGAAAAGGTGGGAGCGGTTTAGACCACATATATTTTTTGCTTGTCTTTTAGGCCACATAATTGTGGCTACTTGATCAAACTATTGATTAATCACCAAAATGGTCCTGTCTTTCTTGAGAAAAAAAAGTCACATTTCTTAATTTCATGGTCCAAGTGTAAATTGGCCAAAAAGTTTGGAGACCCCACAATTATGCCATTAAATTATTGGTATTTTTTTCTTAAAAAAAATTATTGCTATTTTCTGATTAATTACTTGTTGATATACGATTTGGTATACTGCTCTTCCAACTTCTTTTTTAAGCTAGGTGTCATTATTGGTGTATTATATTGTATTATTATTATTATACAATATGGTGTTTAGTATTATGATGTATTATATAAGGGTTTAAAGTGTAAAATTTTATAAAATTTTAACGTCTAAGTGCAATTTTTGAAAAATTTTGGAGTCACAATATAATTTTTCAAAAAATTGAGGTCATATTTAAATTTTTGAAAAATTTTAAGGACAAAATGTAATTTTATAAAAATTGAGTGTCAAAATAAAATTTTAAAAATTTAATTTTTAAATAATTATAGGTTCTCATATGACTTTATGTTGACCCGACTCCAACCCCTAGCCATACCAAATCCTAACATGGATGATAAATCTGATACAAAATAATACAATACAATACAATGTGTTAAAAATGAGCCATATTTTATAATACAACGTAAACTATACTTTTACCATTCGTATTAATTTATACATTATAATAGTCACACTAAACATTATATTAATATATCATTACATTTATAGTGCTATAATATAGTCAAATAAACATGCTGTATAAGTTTGCAATTAGCTATTCTCATTATTTGTAAAACTAGTCATTTTTCAAAAAAATGTGATGTCTTGAGCTTATTTAGTTTAGATGAGATAATTTGTCTCCAAAATGGCTAATCACTCTTCTTAGTCTCGATTGTCAGTTCAATCTTGAGCCGAATTAATCTTTAGGATTAGTCAATCAATTGCCTAATATGAGTCGTGATTGATCTTGAAACTATTTTTAACTCAACATAGACTTAGACTATACATTTCTATCCTTGATTCGGCTGAGACTCCAATATCAGATATATCTGATCTTGGTCCTGGGTTATCGTAATATCCTTTCGATACAACTGTCGTGAAAACTCTCTAATTCTGAGTGTGATGTACTACTTCCTTATAATTTGGATTAAAATGTTCATCCTTGTGGTTTATGGGGGTGCTGCGTAGTACAAACTGTAATACTACACATTGAATCATTAGATTACTCCATAATCCTATAATTCTACACTCATAATATTGCCTAGATCTTAAAATATTCTTAGTTATTACTAATCGAGTGCTTACTTATTGGTTCATCAATTTGTCTGGACCGTTAAGAACGTGATGACTTATCTGAAGTCAAACTGGTTATTTGAAACATTGCACTCTCATAGCCAATATTCTCAGTTACTATATGACATGGTGTACCGTTAAGTCATTTCTTTCATGTCCCACGGTATTCTTAAACATACTCAGATATACTTATTAGGCTTTTCATAGTATATCTTGTCATACTGAGATTTTACACATCATTCTAACATGAGCACGTGTACTTGAAGGATTTAAACCTGTAGAATGCACGGCTTATTTATGGAAAAATCCATAAATAAGTATACTTAGTTATCTACTAATTCTCCTTGACATTACAATTCACTAGACTTATAAAAATTTTATCTTTTAAAATTAGGATGAAGTCGAGGTTTGTAATGTTTTTCGTTCCTTCCCGAGGATCTTACTAAGATTATTAACCTTACTTTCTATGAGGTCTCTTTCCTACTAATCCATGATCTCAACTTGCTCTCTACTCTTAACTCCTGCGTTTCTTTATTAGGATTGTGATTTGATATATGGAATGATTCAAGAATCTGTCATCTTAACATTTTCTTAATGGGTTCCCATTATCCAAATCGTTATCATTAGCAATAGTAGTAACTATAGCTTATTTATATATACTTGTTATAATACTTTGGGGGATCCTTCTTCCCTTGATTAAACTTTTTCTATTTTTCTTCTGGGTACTCCGCCCTTCTCTTGGAGAACGAGATTAATCTTACTGTCTATACTTGTAGAAGCTCTCTACTTTGTCCTAATATTTTCCCCTTGATTATGGACTATCCTCACTTCTACCTTGTTAGTCATAATCACTAAGCAGTTTCTTATCAAAACTGTGGGGTCTCAATTTTAACTTTTCTCCATATATATATAATTGTATATATATATTTATACTTAATTTAGAGCCTTACCTTTCCTCTAACAGATAGTTCACGTGACGTACTAACTTAGAGGTACCTTGAATCCCTTCTCACGTGCAAAAACTGTATTGTAATACTTTCTTATTCTAACTTATTGTAGAATTCGAGACAGAACAACATATCATGTCACGAATATTGGGCATCTTCCCTGTCTAGACCTTGTTTTATAGGGTAACGAGACCCTTATGAGTTCAGATTTCATACAATTTATTGTAACACATACTTCTACAAGATAAGGTTGTGTTGTTTCTTGAGTTCTGTAAATGACTACTTGAGGTTTACAGACCTTATATTTATCTTTTAGACTTAATAACTGGTTTCCTCAAATGCTTAATTCCGTAAGGAATACGTGTATCGGCCTCATCTGACATAACCTATCTTTTTTTTTCTGGAGCTTAACTGTTTATGTTTCCATCACAAAACGTTCATAACTCTCCTTCAATTCTTTGAAGGATAGTTATTACTTACACAACTAGCTACATCATCTTTTCTTTTGGGGTTACTAATGTAACCTTTAATGATGTGATACTCACTCAATTGTTATGTCTTAGGCTTTATGAGTCTTTCTAAGGGGTCTACCCTTTTCATTCTTATTTGGTGTCGAGTTCAAACTACTCTCAAGAGTATGAACTTATTTAAGGAAGTACCATCTTCGTACTTTAGCATTCTTTCTTCTAATTTACTCTTTATATAATCAAGCTTTAAAGCTCATTTTATCTTGTGTTTACTTTCCTCAAAGAACAATTATCTTAAACTTATGATTCTGGACAATTCTAAAAATTTCTCCTTAAAATAGGTATATTTCGAAGTATTACCTTCTATTGATATCTTTGTTCTTAGGTAGGATCATCCGTCTTTCGATGCCTGTACCGGTCAGAGTATAGATCATAGTCTTAATGATTATACACTCATCATTCTTAGCCTAATCCTCGACCTCTAAACTCAATAAGGTTATCCTTTTAGTGTAAAAATGATTACACTAAAAAAAATTCTTTCATTTTCTTTATATTCCTAAATTGATAATAAAGTTTCCCTATTTATTATTGGGTGCGGTATATATAAAACAAAATCCTTAAACCATTGCTACGTTTGATACCCCAATATCTTACTTTTAACTTACTTATCATATTGACTAAGTTGTTAGTCCTTATTGTTCTTTACTTATGCAAGAGATTTTCTCCCTTTTTATTTGACTCTTTAAAAGGATTACATTTCATATCCTCCATTAAGAGTTTGATTTATAATTTTGTGAGTTCATAATATCTAATGATGATTCACACTTCGATTATGAGGTTTCTTATCTTTCTTAAGCTATAATCCAGTTTATCAAGAGATTTCACCTACCCAAGTTAATCTCATTGAGTAGATACGTAAATGAGCACATTTATTATTTTATTTGAGAAATACTATTCACGAGAATACTAAATTACCATAAGTTGGGTTCTTTGCATATCGATGACTGGGCAAAAATTGTATCATAAGAAAAGTTTAACCCTTTTATTAGAAATTTCATACTATTCTATTCTTCTTCTAATCACTTAATTCATATCTCACATCCCTGTTCGTGGTCACCCTAGTATCGTGTCAACTTAGCACATCTAATCCATGATTTTCTAATGGGTAAGTTTATGGGAGTGTATTGTCATACCTTACTTGTCTACTGTATTGTGGGATGACTTATTTTCTATCAATCGATACCTTCACCGTAAAGGCAACTTTTACCTTTATCATCTTTACCTAATGCAATCTTAATTCTTTTAGGGGATTTTAAACAAATCCATAACTGTATTCTTCAATCCTAAATATGGTGAGAATATCTCCTCTTGAGGTTGTTACAGAGGGATTGGTTTGGTTAAAAACTAACCTAGAACAACCTTCCTCAATATGTCCATGACCTTCGGTGTTCTTTTCTTATCACTTAAACTGCTACTTACATTTAAACTCATTGCATTAGTTCTTGTACCTATATCCAAATAAGATTCTCAACATCTTGAACCTCTTTTGCATTTGTCTTAACTTATAGTCTTTGTGAGTTACTTATCAACACATTCATACCCATAGGTACTTTCTATGAGATTGCTAACATTTCAAGGCTAGCAATGATTATGTATTATATCTTAAGTGGGTTACTTAACACCTACCATAAGCTGGTATTGCTTAATGTTGAAGCTCTATTTCCTATATCGTATCTTGATATACATATATAGTCGTCGAACGTGGCCCACATCTAACTTGACGGTGTTACATCATCCATCTACTTATTAACGTCGCCTTCATGCTACATATTCAAATCCTCTTTATGGATCCAGGCTGAAAAATTGCTACTAGCAAAGCAGTCATACGGGCTTCCTCGAAGGGAGTCTTGGTAGTAATCTCTTTTCAGCAGCTGTACGTGGCTCTGATACTTTGCTTGGCTTCATAGCCCAGCAATGATCATTAAGGAGTCACCTCAAACGATCACACTTCTCTAGATATTGTCTTATCAGCCCAAGGGATTACAACACAATAACTGTTGGGGCATTTAGACTCGAATGGTCCTTGATAGGACGATCTTAACCGTGTGAACATATTAATCTTTGCTTGCTCGTTAAATAAGCGTTTGCGTCTATTAATTACTATAATCTACTTAACATAAACATACTTTAACTTACTTGGACTATGGCGAAGCAGACGCGTGACGACGTGGAGTAGGATGGCAGGATACCGGCTCTGATACCAACTGTGACGATCCTCATTAAGAGGCCGTCACCATAGCTGATGTTTTTAACTTGTACTTACTGGCATTTCTTAAAATTTGCGGAACATTTTTTTTTATATAAGAAAGAATAATTTCATAACTCGTAACAATAATTTCAAAAGAATGAATCACTAAATTTATTAAAGCTTTTCTTAATTTCAATTAAGATAAAACCTTCTAGAAATATCTTTCAAACGGAGCAGCGTTTGAACTCTTGTTTCAAATACTCTTCAAAATCATTTCTAAAACTAGCCCATTCAATCGCGCCATTCAATTTAGCTTTAAAATAAATTTCGAGAGAAATCTTAAATTCAAGTACATTTTTAAAGTCCCTTTAAAATCAATCATTTAAATCGTCATGTTTAAAATTCGTTTATTTGTTGCATGCACTATTGCAACGTTCTAAAACTTAAATACTCAAATCTAGGGTTGTTAGCTACAACCTCGGTTTCCCTAACATACATATGTACATATACTTTTAAACATACATGCTTGAAACCTTTGAATCATATAAACATATGCATGGTTTTACTTAAACTTACTGCGGAAGATTTGAATGTTAGCGGTATCCATTCCCATCTCCACCATTCATCCGCCGCTCGCCATTGCCCTTCAAGAATTGTTGATAGGTTTCTTACCTACAACATGAACATATCTGATTGAGCTTTCGCTCATCAAGTAAGAACTATATCTCACAAAATAACTGTGAGTACACATGAATAAATATGCATGAGCTGATTATGCTTAATTATGATGTCTTATCATAGTCTTATTATCTTATCTTATCTTTCTTTCTTGTGGGCCCGAGTACTCGCGTACCACTTGCGCGCAATCATCGGGACGTGAGGGTTTGCAAGATCCCCCACGACACCGTGACTATAACTTGAATGCCTCCCTTGAGTCGGAGGACATTATTATTATTTTTTTCTTTTCTCCCTTGAGTCGGAGCTTGAGTTACCTCCCTTGAGTCGGAGGCTGGTATGGCACTCAACTTAGATTATTCTTATAAGTTCTTATTGACTTATTAAGGTGTATGCAATATGACATGACATAGCATACCATAACATGGAATGTACTCAAACACATATAATTCATGTGCATTGCTTATGTGTATGCAGCATGACATAGCATCACATACAATACTTAAAGCATAAACATGCATATATAGCATGTGTAACTTTTTCTTTAAAATCTATTCATGCTATAGGCGAGATTCCTACTTACTTGATTTACAGAGTTGGAATCCACTTTTCGCCAAACAACCTATTCTCTTACTTGCTTACTTATGGAAATGAGTACCCATTGAGAGTGTGAGATTATATGTCGTTTGCTATTCTATTTTAGCATCTTATGAAGGAAATCTAGCCCTTTACTTAAGGCATGTATTCCTTTTCTTTACTGAAGGATAATTTACTATAAGTATCAATTTATTAAATCCTCAAAATCTTATTTTCCTTAATTACCCTTAACATTCTTATGTCTAGATTGAAAATCATTTACCCAACCTAGTAACTTATTCTCCATAATTTTCCTCATTGGACTTATTATGATAAGGCCCAATTCGGCCTAAAAAATTATCCACGACATTCTAACTCTTAGGCCGCTGAAATTTAAACTCAACTAGAGTCTCTTAAATCAATGCGGGCGTTGGACCCACATTAAATCTTTGAAATTCTAAGGATCTAACGTATTGGGCTCGTAAGTGCCCGTTGGGATAACTCGCTCGATAAACCACTATGTTCTTTAAAGAAAGCATTTTTTTTCTCGAAAACTTTCTTTACGAATACTTTCATTAAAATGAGGTTTAATGCCATTGTATTTTACTGAAATCACGTCTCGGATTCTTTGATAACTTTTTGTTAAAACAAACAATGTGTTAGTTTTGTTTCGTTAACATTGTGCAGTTTCTGAAATCTACGTTTTACTGCATCTTAGAGTCAGATTTTAAAAATTTATTCTTCGTGACAATTCTTCGTATCGTCGAGATCTAAAATTGTTGTTTTTCGATAAAGTTAAAATTCAGCCTCTAAAGGCCTCGTTTGGCTGAAAACAGTGGTTGCTGTTTTTTTTTCTTTTGCTGTAGCAATCTTTTAATAAGGCTGTAGCAATCTTTTTAAAAATGTTATAGGATTGCTGTGGCAATATTTTAATATTGCTGTAGCAATCTTTTTAAAAATGCTATAGGATTGCTGTGGCAATCTTTTAATATTGTTGTAGCAATCTTTTAAAAAGGCTTTAGGATTGCTGCATCAATCTCTTTTAAAATGCTGTAGGATTGATGCAGCAATCTTTTTTTTTCTTTTCCGAAACTGTGTTGGGCAGCCAGTCCATTTTTGGAAACTGGCCTCAAACTTACTTTTAGAGTTAAAATTGGGTTTTGTCATAGCCACAGAAAATATTCAAAACATTGAGATTTATGTGTTCAAGCTTAGAAATACTGAAAAAGCTCACTCTAGGGTCCTCATTTTCACGTTCAAAGTAACTGAAAATTTTTTCTTTCAACCCAAAATAAACAACTTAAACCAAGTATAAACATACCACATATTGCTAATCAAACTAACCTCAAAGTCACAAAACTAATATAAAACTCACACACCCTTATTACAACACATCTTCCTCAAGAACCACAAATTTACATTCATAAATCCAAGCTTAAAGTTGGCTAGAAATTAATGGAGAAGAGTTTGAGAACTTACCCTTGAAGAACTCTATCTCTCTCTTGAAAACCTTTGAACTCCTCTAAAATTTGTTAATGGCTTGGAACTAGAAAGTATAAGGAAATTTAAGAGGAATATTTCTACATTTCAAACTTTACTAAAACATGAAAAAAGAGGGGATTTAGAGTTTCTTTACCCTTGGAGGAATGCTTGACTAGTCTCCTCCTAGAATCCCTTGATCTCCTTATTCTTCTTCTATGGTTTGCTAGTGGTTCAAGATTGGGAGAGTGAGAGAAAATATTTGAGAGAGAATGGAGAGTGTGGCCGGATTTTGAGTGTGGGAAAAAGCTAGGAGAAAAAAAAATGAGGCTTATCCTATGAAGGTTCCTTTTATAGGCAACTTAGAAATTATTTTTTTAACACCACATCAACTCCCTCAATCAACCAAATTTTGGTTCAATTCCCCCTTTCTTGGCCGGTTATGGAAGGAGAAAAGGAGAAGCAAATTTGCCATTAATTCCCCTTCAACCACTACCATCACATCACCTTAACATGTAACCTTATAGCATCCTCAACTAGCCAAATTTTGGCTCTATTTCCGCTATACATGCCCGGCCAAGTGGAGAATGGGCGGGAGAAAAATAAATCCTACCCCTTGTACTTTTGTCCACTCTCTTAAGTTTCTCTTGCAACTGCTAAAAATTATACTGACTATAGGTAAGTAACTTAGCCGACAAGAAATTCTAGTTTCCGACGGTCCCTTTTCTTCTGCTTATTTACAGTTTAATATTAATTCCTGACTACTTCAACATTACATTAAATTCTTACTCGCGTAATATCTTGAACTGTTTCAGGTATTGAAATTAATTCTAGACTGAACAAATTCTAAATTTAACTTTTCTGCATTAAATCCCGGGAATGACGCTATTTTTGACAGTGTCAACTCCCGAGCTCACATTGTACCCTTCCATTATGAGTATTTATCTTGTGACTTTAACCTAGCTGTCTGGAAATTAAGAATTTTCCCTTATTTAAAATGTCAGTGCGTTGTTTTTATACGCCGCTAACATCATGCCGTGTTTGGAGATTCTTGAAATTAAGATTCTCAAACTATACTTGTACTGAAAATTATTCCGCCTTAAAGTACGGCGAGAATTTATCGATCAAATTTACTCGATCAAAAGCATGAACTTAACATGAAATCTGCTACAGAATTTAGGAATACGGATATTAATTCCATAAATCCTTCAGTCACATAATATTTTTCTAAGAAAATCCTTGACTTAAATACATAAATTGTATTATTTAAGGTCTGAGATTTTCTCAGTCATTACAGTATTATGATAATACAACACAACAATATACACCTTATACAATACAATACAAGCTATCAAACATGACCTTGGTGTAAATATTATAATTATAAATCGTAAAAAAAAATACTAATATTGTTATAACAAATGATCCATTATAAATAGCTTGTTTTTTTACTGGATCGGGTTGGTCACAACCTTGAAGGGAGGAGGGTCGGGGCGGCTAAAAAGATTTCAAACTCGAAATCTCAGCCAGACTCGAATACTTAAGCGGGCATGGTCGCCTAAGACTAAGCTAATAGTGATGGGTCTCGAGCCAGTCCAAACTTGTAGCTTTAATTATGATAAACAAAATAATAAATTTAAACTGATTACCACAACCAAATTAAATATTTTATCCGCTTAAACTAATCATCATTAAAGAAATGAGATTTGAGTGGACATATGTTTGTTAATTATTATGAAAACACAAAAACTACAAAATAAGAGAAAAAAATCTTATGAAGATAGAAATCTCTTAGGATCTCTTCAAAATTGGGATAAACATGAGAAGAGGAAAAGGAGGGCGGGGGAAGACCTAGAATTCTATGAAGCCCCGTTAAATATGTAAAATCTCTTATCTAAAATTTCTTATTTATAGGATAGGGGAGGATTAAGTTAGATAATTTTATTATGATGTTTGTTGTAAGGTATGAACAACTAAAAGCAGGTTGGGCTATGGGCTGCTACAACCGTACAAGTGTGACATGTTAACAGGTTCAACCTAACACATTTACACATACAACAAAATTTCAATAGTAAGATTTAAATATAGCAAAATTTTTAAAATATTACAAGAATAGTAAAATTTTGATAGCATTAAAATAATGACTATATCATTGTATAACATAAAATGTGACATCATTATAATACTGATTATGCCATTTTTATTATATTTATAATATTGTGAAAATTTTGTTAAATTTCAACTCAAGATATGAAATTTTGCCATGTAGTATAATTACTTCATAAATCGGTTGGCTTGACAAAGAGTTTTGGGTTTAGAGAAAAAACCAGAAATACAACTTAAGATGGTAAAAAAATATACAATTAATAAGCAATTGCCATTAAAAAAGATATTAACGAATAATTGTCATTCAAAAAATATTTATTTATGTCACTCCACTAAAAAATAAACGTCAATTAATAAAAAGAAAATAATAGATCACAATTATATCTAATTATTTAGAATGACATAAATAATACACAAAATTATGACAACTTTTCACTATGTTAAAAGCATAATACATTATTAACCTATCATGAGCACGATAATGGTATACGTAATGGTAGGCATTTCTTGTTTTTTTTTTTAATACATTTTTATAAGACTTAGATCTCTCTGTTTCTTTGTTACAAAGATTCTATCCACTTGAGTTTTTGTTTGGTAAAGTTTTTAATCTTGTAACTCTTTTTAAATAAGGTTCTTGATGTCGAAGGCTAAATATGTAGGATAAGAGATAAATATTTTATTTCCCCTTTTCTAGTGAGCTCCTCAACAGATCCCGAGAGAAATAAGTTATGGATGGTCCAGGATATATAAGAAAAATGGCATGCCAGTTAGCTTTTTACTTGTTTATTGACATGGGCATTAATAATTTGAGTTGCTTTAGCGTTTTTTTTTCCTTTTTCTTTTTCTTCCTTGAAATTGCCTTTTCAATTGCTGAGAGAAACATTTTTTTGTTAATGAACATCGTAAAATTAGAATCGATTGCACGATAAAACGGAGTCAATGAATGGAAAACAATTTTATCATACATCGATTTTTTTTTATTTTTTTTTTATTTTTTTATTTTTATGAATGTTTTTGGCAATAAGACTATCATGCAATGCTTTCAAAATATATAGGCCCATATTTGAGGACAATCGAGATTTGGTTAACAATATTTAATAGAAAATTATTATCAAGCAATATATTGAAATTTTATCTTAATGTGTTATTGTTTTAATTTTGAGGATTCGCAATTATTAATGCCCTTACTTAAAATATTTGGATTATTAATCCTAGAGTTTAATGATTGTTGGTCTCACTTTCAAACAAAATTTATCTTTTCAGTCTTCAAATTAATTAAAAAACTATATATTGAACATGTTGTCTTGTTTTTTAAGAATCAATTTATTATAAAAAAATTTATAATTATTCCAATCCGATCCAGTATCAAACTTCACATAGATGGTAGCATTAAGCTGGTATAATTCATTCGTTTTCTATTTAATTCAATTCAAAAAGTGCACCACATGAATCCATATATTACTCTCCTCTATAAGGAAATTTGAAGCAATAGCTGTGGCATTTTATGATTATTCCATTTATCAAACGATTCAAACCTCACATGAGAGAATTATACAGTCCACAAAAACGAAATCCTTTGCTGATTCTTTTGAAAGAGACAAAAAAAGTTGTCAATTACCACACATTAGAACTACAGCTGGGAAATTGTCTGTTTATGGAATATCCCATCTCTCCACATGTGATGTACTATTGGACTATTGTTCCCATATTGATGTATCAGATTAGCAACAAAAAAAAAAAAAAAAAAAACTAAAACATATTTCAAGTAGTAAGTAGTAACATAATTGTTGTGTTTTTTAAACCGTTCAGCGATAGCGATACTCCATTTTTGGAATGTACACCAAATCGTCAACCAATCCTGATATGGAAATGTGGATATTGGAATGGTCAATGCTCTTCTGCGGGTCATAATGAAAAACAAAATATTTTTTTTGCTAGGAGGTCTTGATCAAAAGATATTAACACCAAACATTTTCCCAAACCATGCACTAAAATAGCATTTTATTCTTTTGTTCATTTCTCATCTTGTACTATTTGATGACTTGAGTTTGAAATAAAATTAGCATCCATTTTTACCACACGCACAAAAAGAAAAGAGAAGAAAAAAAAGTAGTATGAGCAACTATAAAATTAACTGCCCCAATATTCTCTTCTCCTGACCCTCACACTCTGCCGTTTGGGACTTCTGCATGACAGACCCTAAAGCCGTGGAAACACCAGTGGGCTACCGCCGCCGCTGACTTGGTGTATTCAGGCGTCGGCGTGCCTGGAAACACCACCACCATCATGATTAAACTGCCCTAACGTGTGTTAGTTAGGCAGATGGTACTAGTTTTTGATGTCTAATTATTCACCTGTACGACTTTTATGTATAAATTAAGTTTAAATTGTTTGTGAAAAAGTAGTGTATCTAGGGTTATTTATTTATTTATTTTTGCTTAAAGTAGTGTAGCTAGGTTGACCGTTAGCTTGGCATTCTTTAAACTCTGTTACATACAAATAGTAAATGTTATTTTGAAAACAAGTTGCTTCTACAGTTCTACTTCGTAGAAATACACCAAAACACCATACTTTAGATTAGAAAATAGCAAGTAAGCTACCAACTAACAAGCAACTTTCTACCTCAAGAAGAAGCTCATAAGATCACAGAGCATAAAGATGGAATCCGGCAGTAAAAATATGTATATAGCTATTGGCTTCGATATAAAGCTACATTGGTCAACGTATGGCTTACCTGAGAAGAGCAGTGGCAAAGCAACTGAAGAACTCCGATCGAGCTCTTTGCAAATTTCCGTTGCAAAACATCTGATATTGTGAGACAGTTATTTTACTTATTTATTTTTATTTTTTTTTTTCTTTATAGAAAACCAGAGACTTAAATAGTTGAGAGATCAGTAAGAGAGCGCTTTCTTCTACCCAGTCTTTTTGAAGCGCATGAACGGAAGAAGGGAAAGTAGCCTCCGGTGCCGACTGCGGATCGAGCGATGAAGGTTGACGAGTTTGAGATCGAGCGCTAGCTCATGAGGTTGGTTTTGTTCTTAAAACAGATTTATACCCACAGTTGTTTGAGGATTAATGTGATTACCCATGCATAATACGTAAAGCAGTACTGACTCTTAACTGTAAATTTTTTCCATGCAGAACATTTTTGCATGACCAATGATAACTCTGTAAGTACTTTTTTTTTTTCTTTTTTTTGTTTCCGTCCCTCCTAAATGTGTTCCAATATCGAACCTTACCGGAAAGGGAATTCTACGGTCCACATATACGAAGTCCAATCCCTTTCGTTTGAAAATGGGCCAAATTAAAGAGTTGCGAATTTATACGCAATATTAGGAATTTAGCTGTCAAATTCTCTTACGAAATTTCCTTTTCTCTTCCCATGTGACTATACTGGACCACAGTATTAATTCCTATGATGTATTTTAATACTAATGATCCAATGCATACTTTTAGTCTGGTGACATATATAATTTGTTCTTTTTCCATTATATCATTTAACCACACATATATGTTTTTTGTCAAATATATACACACCATTCATAATTTGAAAAAAGTGTCTAATCGTTTTATATCAATGCATGACTAGCTAGATGATAATTGATAACAACAAAAAGAGAATTCCCGGTTGTGGATGCAATTGGCTGCTTACAGTCCCACACGAAATATGACCCGAAATAATGCACTAAAATTTGTGGCTATCTTTCATTCTACAAAACCCTTTTATCTCAAACCTCACGACTATATAATAAACCCACCCCAAGCCAATCAACACCACCATTGGAAGCTTGAGAATTAAGTATAGTAGTACTTGCTTTAAAAAAAAAAAAATGCTTCACATTATTCTTTGCCTCTCCATCTCTCTCCTCTTCTCGTCGCCCTCAAAGGCCACCGTGCAGGACTTCTGCGTGGCGGACCTAACAGCCCCGGACACCCCGGCCGGATACCACTGCAAGGACCCGAAGAAGGTCACTGCCGATGATTTCGTGTATTCGGGCCTTGCTGCCCCCGGAAACACCACCAACATCATAAGCGCTGCCGTGACACCCGCCTTCGTGTCCCAATTCGCTGCCCTGAACGGGTTGGGCCTGTCCGCGGCTAGGCTGGACCTCGCGCCAGGTGGGGTCATCCCACTCCACACCCACCCGGGGGCTAACGAGATTCTTTTGGTGACGCATGGGAGATTAACGGTTGGCTTTATTTCCTCGGCCAATGTACCTTACGTGAAGTCACTTAAGAAGGGAGACATTGCGGTTTTCCCACAAGGGTTGTTGCATTTTCAGTTGAACGACCACAAGACCCACGCGCAGTCTTTTGTTTTCTTCAACAGCCCATACCCGGGACTTCAACTCTTGGATTTCGCTTTGTTTGCTAATGATTTGGCCTCTATTTTG
Organism: Morus notabilis; assembly: GCF_000414095.1. Taxonomy (NCBI): domain Eukaryota; kingdom Viridiplantae; phylum Streptophyta; class Magnoliopsida; order Rosales; family Moraceae; genus Morus; species Morus notabilis. The sequence continues at coordinate 251,957 of NW_010356724.1, read as the reverse complement.
GTGGAGAAGACCACATTCCTTGACGAAGCTACCGTTAAGAAGCTCAAGGGTGTTCTTGGTGGCACCAACTAAGGCTATATTAGATTTTATTAATCCATTTGAGTCATGAACATTTTCTGTTATCTTTTAATTCGTTGTGTAATTAGCTAGCTAGTTGCTGTGGTTTGGTTTTGATTGTTTTGTGGTTGGGGTTTAATAACGACTCTTTGAGCTTGGCATTCTTCGAATTAGTCATTATGGAATTTCTATGAATTGCATATCTAAATTCCATCCTTATTTCTCAATTGGGCATTATGAATATCTTTTGCCTCCATAGCCGTTATTTTTTTAGGCATCTTTGTTGCCATCTTTTTCTTCGTTAAGACAAAATCTCCAATGTAACGTCCTGCATTTAATGGCGCGGCATAGATTACAAGATGGAACATATGACTGGATAAACTAATTTATGCCTTAAATTTGTCACCTATAACAAAATGTCGAACAAGCAATAATTACAAAGCTTAGCACCCGACATAACTATATGTCACGCAACGTCATGATTAGTATCTATATCTATCTATACATAATTAAAAGTAAATCCCCTATGTTTTAGCCACCTCCTTTTTTCTCTTTCTTCCTTTTTTTCCCTCTTTTTTTATTTTTTTTATTTTTTATCAAAGACTCTTACAATTTTAATTCTTTTTTGATGTATTTTTTGACATACTTTTTTTCCTTTTTAGTCCAATTAAAATAATTCTCTCTTTCTCTCTCTTTCACCACAAACACACATTTAATCAAAACACATGTTTTGATTGAAACCGGCAATTCAATGCATTTCAATCTACACATAATTAAAAGGGAGAAAGGGGAAAATAAGTCAAGATTTCAGATGAATTAAAATTAATAGGCCAATAGTTTACATAAGTTAATAAATAGGTCAAATTACTGTTTTGTCCATAACTTGTCTGGTTATGAATGATAACTTGACAAATTATTGTCCATAATTCACGATTTTTGTTCATAACTTGTCTGGTTATGAACCATAACTTGACAAGTTTGTCCATAACTTATCTGGTTATAAACCATAACTTAACAAGTTATGACCTATTAATTTCTATAACTAAAAATTAGTCTATATACTTTCTTAAGCTTTTCATATTAGCCTATTTCCTACTATTTCCGTAATTAAAAGAGCCAAGTCTCCTTTTGATTGTTTGCTTTTAATGAGGCCACATGTTGGCTTTCAACTTTTTATTTTTTTTTAACAGTATACTGCTTTAAAATAATTTTTATTTATCCTTTTCTTTTGATTTAAAATAATTTCTTTCAAATACGTCCCCATTTATTTATTTATTTATTATCAAAAACTCCTTTACAATTTTAATTTTTTTCCAATTTTTTTTTATTGAAATACCTTTTTCCCTCTTGCTCGGTTAAAATAATTCTCTCTCTCTCACCCCACACACATTTAACCAAAACACATATTTTGATTGAAACGTATATTTCAATCCATTTCAATCTATCTGTCTATACATCTATTCACATAATTAAAAGAGTTCAATCCCCTTTTGGTTGTTTGCTTCCAAAAAGGGGCCTATTATTATTATTTTTTTTAAAGTTGTTCTCTTTTTCTTTTTTCTTTTTGCTTATTGCTTTTTTTTTTTATTTTCTCAAAATATTCATTGGCAGTTCAACTTTTCCTTTTTTTTTTTTTTCCCCACAATATGCTTCTTTGAAAATTTTTTTTCTCAGTTTCTTTTAATCTAAAACAATTCCTCTCAACTATGTCCCATTTTTTTTTCTTCTCTTTTTATCAAAGACTCTTTTATAATTTTAATTCTTTTTTTATATTTATTTTTGAAATACTTTTTTCCCCCTCTTATTCCAATAAAAATAATTCTCTCTTTCTACAATACACTAACTAAAACACATATTTTGATTGAAACACTCATTTCAATCCATTTGCTTTTTGGTTTTTATTAATAACTCTTTGATCTTGGCATTCTTCGAATTTTCTCATATATGGATTTCTATGAATTGCTTTCCTAAATTCCATCCTAATTTTTGAATTGTACATATGAATATCGATTCATTGCCTACCTTCATAGCTACTGCTTTATTTTTGTTTCTATTTTTGCCATGTTTTTCTTCGTGAAGATAGAACCTCCAATGTCACGTCCTGCATGTGGTGGCCGCGTACTGTATAGATTACAAAGATGGAACTTATGGCTACAGTCACTTATTTATGCCTTAAATTTGCCTCCTAAAAATAAAATGCCGAAAATCACTAATTAACATGCTTAGCACCAGACATTACATATCGCCCACATGTACTTAGTGCAGTGCTTCAGTTACAAAATATCACGTAATTCTCTCATATGTGGATTATGCCTTGAAAGGTGAGTCCTACTGCATGTATACCATTACTATACGGACTGGAAGCACGGTTTTAAAATATGATTTTCTTACCTCACACTTCCGAGGAAACATAAAAAACATTGGCCATAAACAGCTTGTCTACCAGACCATCCAAGTGAGCAATTAATGGGATTTAAGAGCACCCCCTTCCCCGGTTTCCCCCTCCCCCCTCCCTGCGAATGACAGAGAGAGAAGCTCGACTAAAAGGTAATCTTTTCAGACATACAAATTATATATATATTGCAATAATAAAAAATAGAGATATTTGGAGATTTAAGTAGACAACTTATTATTTTTCAGTATAAACTTAATACTATTCATTATAATATTAAAATATAATATATGATTATTATAAACATAATAGCAAATGTTCAACCTTATAACTATAATTACTATACTATAATAAATAGTATAATTAATAGTATAATGAATTAATATGGTTTCTTACTTATTTATTAAAAAAAAGAAAAATATTAATAAAATCTCTATTCTCCCTTCAAATATGAATACTACCGGGTTTAGTGGGACTAAAACTTTTTTAGGCCACATATATATATATATATATATATTTTTTTTTTTTGCATGTCTTTTAGGCTACATAATTGTGCGCTACTTGATCATACTCTTAATTAATTCACCGAAAAAATCCTATTTCTTTCTTGAGAAAAAAGTCCTATTTCTTAATTTCAGGGCCCAAGTGTAAATTGGTAAAAAAGTTTGGAAACCTTGCAATTATGCCATTAAATTATTGGTATTTTTTCCGCCAAAAAAAATTATTGGTATTTTCTGGTTAATTACTTGTTAACGTACGATTTGGTTATACTGCTCTTCCAACTTCTTTTCTTAGCTAGGTATCATTATTGGTTGCATAATTTTATGCCCTTGTGTTATACATTGACCCTGTTTAGCATTTTAGATTGGATAAGATTATGAGGGGATTGGACTTGATTGGGTTGAAATGGGATTTGTTAAATCATCGGATTGGACTAAAATAAAATTTATGGAATATTTCATACAATTAGATTTGAGAAAAAAAAAAGATTTGGGAAATTTTCATACAAAATCAGATTTAAAATCTGATTATTTGAGGGAAAAAAAAAAAAAAAAACAAACTCTCTCTCTTTCCCGATTATATATATATATATATATATATATATATCTCTCTCTCTCTCTCTCTCACTTTCTCTCGCCGAAACGGAGCTGCGACGGTTCTAGGTCGTCGGGAGCTGCGACAAGCGTTGTCGGGACTGGCAGATCTGGGTCGCCCCAGGGCGCCAGGGCTTGGGTCGTCGGGGATGGGGCTCGCCGGGGCTGGGGGGTCGCCGGAGGTGGGGCTGCTGCATGTCTGGTGGTGATGTGTTGGGGTGAGAAATATTCTAATCCAAAGCTTTGGACTGATAATCTCACCTATTTTTAGAGGATTATTTATTCCACCGACTTGGACTATTTTAGAATCTTTGAGTGAGTTATTCAGTCTAAAATTGTCACCAAACATGAGATAAATATTTTTCCTAATCTTAGTCCATGTCCGGTGTGCCAAACGAGGCCAATATAGGTTTGCAATTAGCTACTCTCATTATTTGTAAAGCTGGCCATTTTCCAGAACAAGGTGATGTCGCTCTAGAGGTTTATAAAGAAAATTAGAGAGAGTTTGCTAACACTTCGAGGAATCAGCATTCCCAATTGAACATGAAACAAATAAACTAATTTATCCTTGCCTTTTCTGTTGTTCACAACTCAATAAATATGTTCTCGGCCATAATAGATTAATTCATTCGACCAGTCATGAACATTTTCTGTTACATTTTATTGTATAATTAGCCAGCTTGTAGTTCGGTTTTGATTGTTACATTTTCTGTTACATTTTATCCTTAGGCAGGCTTGTTGCAGCTTTTTCTTCGTTCAGACAAAACCTCCAATGTGAAGTCATGATGAAATGGCCAAAGCAGTGCATGGAGATTAGAAGATGGAATTTATGACCGATGTTACTAATTTTACGCCTTAAATATGTCACCTAAAAATAAAATGCCAAAAAGCACTAATTACCATGCTTAGCACCCGACAATATTACTCCATATTTAGCGTACTTCAATTGCAAAATATCACGTATTGTAATTAGTGTATCGACAGGTAAGTCCTACATATACCATTACTTGTTGGTTTTTGAACTATTAAATTTAATAGATTACTCCTTAGAATTTTCTTTAAAAGATATTTGTTTTTCTTAGCTCACGCCTCACACTTCCGAGGGAACCTAAATGGATATTCGTTCTCGTGAGGGAACGAAGTAAATAGCATATTTATAAAAAATAATTGAAATAAATAACATATTTTAATATTGTTTGAAGTAAATAACAGTTTATTATGTAAATGTTTCATTTACAGTTAGAAAAAAATATTTTTTTCATGCAAATTTTCTTTTTTTGATTAGTGAAAAGATTTTTCTCACGTAAATAAGAATTTTTTTTTTACGTAAATTATTTTTTACCAGTCATAAATGAATTATTTACATGATAAATGACTATTTATTTCAAATAGTTTTAAAATATACTATTTACTTAATTTAATTTTTAAAATATACTATTTACTATAATTTTCCTATATAGATTTATGCATATACATTGAATATTACATGCATACATATATTTAATTGTGGTCAGTGGATACACAAGTTTATCTAATCATCAACACAATTAATTTGTTCTACCAAAAAAAAAAACACAATTAATTTGTTGTCCGACTGATAGAGAAGCGTTGGCAAGGAACTCTTCGTAATTAGAAGTTAAATGCTGGGTGAGATTGGAAATATACTATTACTAATTATGCATCTCTCTCTCTCTAAAACTGAAACTAAGTTTATGGGTAAATATCTCAGTAAAAACAAAAAGAGAAAATAATTAGAAGTAGGGTCTTTATATGGTATGGCCTTATACCGATAGTCATAATTTTAGTTCGTTAGACCTTATTAAAAGCACTTAAGAATAGAAAAATTTGTTCTGAGATTTGTTCATGATGTTGATTTTTTTTTTCTTTTCTGAGATTTGAAGATGAATTTGTTCTGAGATTTGTTCATGTTTAGGTTTTGGTTTTGATTCATAAATCTAAGTGTTGGATTTACAGATCTGGGTTTTCGTTTTTTTGTGTTGTTTAAAGATCACGAAGATCTTGTTCTTTTTTTAAAAAAAAAAAATTACGTTTTTTAAAAATTAATTAACGATAAAAAAACTGAGTAAAAAGGTAAAAATGACAATTTATGTCCCAAAAAGAGACTTAGGGTATAAAAAAATATTTTCTAAAACTTGAGAGTACTATTTTAATATTATGAAAAATATAAAATACTGACTCAATGTTTTGCAATAATATAAGGTATTAAAATGATTTTATAAAAAAAAAAGTCAAAACATAAGTTACATATCGAAGAACAAACTCAGATCTGGAAAAACCCAGATCCGAAAAATCGTCTCCAACCAAGCTAAATGCCACAAAGAACAAACCCAGATATGGAACCCAAGATCTGAAAAATCGTCTCCAACCAAGCTGCATGCTTTTCCCTATCAGAATCCATTTTCAATGCAAAACCCAAAGCTCGGGTCTTCCCATTCCCAAAACCTTCTAAACACTCTCATTTCTCTACTTTCCTTCGTTCACCACACAATCCTCAAAGCTTTGAATTTTTTTAGACGGAGAGTTGGGGCAAGACAGCTTCACATACACCTATGTATTGTTTGTTTCAACAATCTGAACCAAAAAATTCAACTCGGATTGTAGTTGACATTTCAATTGATATTTGGTACAGAATTAAACGAGGATAATTCAAAATATTAACAATAGTTGAAACTATTGATTTTAGAATTGATCACCCTTAAATTCACAATTTAAATTGTTTTCTACACGAAAACAACTCAGATTTTACTTTTTCTCACTCCTCAACTTTTATGTTTAAAAATGTTATAATTTCTTCATTTCAATTCCAACTTAAGTTTTTTTTTATTATTATTTTTTATTATTTTTTTTATTTTTAACGTGTTCATAATGAAGAGAGTAACAAATTCTCATACATATTTCATATTTTTTTAAAGTTATTTACAATGAGATTTTATAAAATTTGTTACAAAACTCTAATGACAGTTTTCAACAACAACAACAAGCCTTAATCCCAACTTAATTGGGGTCGACTATATGAATTTCACTTTTCCACGCAGCTTTGTTCGAAATTAAACTTTTCTAAAGGCCTAGATCTAGAATGTATTTCCTAATTACTTCGGTCCACGTAATTCTTGGTATACCCATTCCTCTCATAGTATTAGGTATAAGAATGTCCTCCCAAGCACGAACTGGTACTTCTAGCGGTCTACGTTGGACATGCCCGTACCATCTCAAGCGGCCTTCGCACACTTTATCTTCTATTAGTGCTACACCTACTTTACTACGAATAACTTTATTCCTTATGCGATCTATTCTCGTATGGCCACTCATCTATCTTAACATACGCACTTTTACCACACTCATATTAGATATATGTTGTTTCTTAATGGCCCAACATTCACTATCATATAACATAGCTAGGCGGATTACAATCCTATAGAACTTTTCTTTCAACTTAATAGGCATCTTACCATCACATACAACTCCTGTAGCATTCTTCCACTTAACCCACCCTTCCTTAATCCTATGTTGAATATCCTCTTCTATATCTCCTTCGTACTGCACTATAGACCCAAGGTACATAAACTTCCTAGAAGTCCCAATCTCCACACCATCTAAAGAAATTTCATCACTCTGATTACTTGAGTTACTAAACCTACAATGTATGTATTCAGTTTTCATCCTACTTAACTTAAATTCCTTCGTCTAGAGAGGCTGTCTCTATAGTTCTAACTTACGGTTAACTCCTTCCCTATGTTCATCAATTAAAACTATATCGTTCGCAAAAAGCATACACCAAGGAACTCTATCTTAGATTTCTCTTGTCAGCTCATCCACCATGATGGTGCAAAGATAAGGACTAAGAGCAGATCCTTGATGAAGGCCGATCCGAATGGGGAACTCTGCCGTGTAGCCTCCAGCAGTTCTCACACTCGTGACCACCCCATCATACATGTCCTTAATTACCTTGATATACCTCACATGCACTCATATCTTTTCTAGCACCCACCATAAAACTTCCCTTGACACTCTATCATATGCCTTTTCTAAATCTATAAAGACCATATGTAGGTCCGTCTTGGCTTGTCTGTACCTTTCCATCAACATCCTAAGAAGAAAAATGGCTTTCGTGGTTGATCTGCCTGGCATGAAGCCAAATTGGTTACCTGAGATGGTTGTTGTGGCCCTTAATCTCTTTTCAATAACTATCTTCTAAAGTTTCATAGTGTGGCTTATTAACTTTATGCCCCTATAATTATTACAATTCAGCACATCTCATTTATTCTTGAAGATGGGGACACAAATACTTTTTCTCCATGCATCAGGCGTATGCTTCTTATTTAATATCTCATTAAAAAGCTTAGTGAGCCACACAATTCTAACATCTCCTAACGCCATCCAAACTTCTATTGGAATATCATCTGGCCCACATGCCTTCCCTTTTTTCAATTTCCATAGTGCAGTTTTAACTTTCGAGACTTTGATTCCTCTTGTATACATCACATTAGGTTCTCCTTGTGATCTAAGATCGTCAAACTCTATCGCATGATCATCATTATAAAGCTTCTCAAAGTAACTCCTCCACCTTTCCCTAATGTCTTTATCTTTTGTCAGAACCTGATCCGTATCATCCTTAATACACCTCACTTGATTTAGGTCCCAACATTTCCTTTCTCTTATCCTAGCTAGTTTATATATATATCATTCTCTCCTTCTCTAGTCCCAAGTTTCCTATATACCTCATCTAAGTAAGTAGAACGAGCCTTACCAGCTGCTCGCTTTGCTTCTTTCTTCACTTCTTTGTACTTATTAAAAGTTTCAACATCCTTACGCTTTGGTAAATCTCTATATAAATCCCTCTTGGTCCTAACAGTCTTTTGAACTTCCTCACTCCACCACCAGGTTTCTTTCCCTGGGGGGCTTTTACCTCTAGATTCTCCTAGTACCTCCTTTGCCACTTTTCTAATGCAGCTGGCCATGGCATCCCACATAGTATATGCATCACCTATATATGACCAAGTAGCCTCATCTAACAACTTCTCTTTAAGGGCTAATTACTTTATTCCCTTCAAATGTCACCAACGAGTTCGTGGGAGGAGGTTTATCTTAGTCATTCTATAGCAAAGCTTAATGCTCACATCTAAGATCACTAACCTATGTTGGGTGGCTAGTACTTCTCCAGGAATTACTTTACAATCCTTACATAGAGAACGTTCTCTATACCTTGTGAGAAAATAATCTATTTGACTTAAGTTCCTCCCATTCTTAAAAGTGATCAAGTGAGAATCTCTTTTCTTAAAAAATGTGCTTGTTATGATAAAATCATGTCCCAACGCAAATTCCAAAATAGATTTTCCTTCTTCGTTTCAAGCTCCAAAATAAAATCACCGTGGATCCTTTCAAAGTTTTCCATATCCTTACCAACATACCCATTGAAATCTCCTCCAATGAAAATGCTACCATCATTGCCTATACGACACACTAAGTCATTCATGTCTTCCCAGAACTTGACTTTAATTTCCGCATCCAATCCTATTTGTGGAGCGTAAGTACTAATTACATATATGAACTTATTTCCTAGTACGAATTTGAGCATAATATTTATATTCCCTATTCGCTTAATTTCAACTACGTCATCCTTCAAAGTTTTATCCACTAGAATACCAACTCCATTGCGATTTCTTTCCCAACCTGTATACCATAACTTGTGTCCTAAATTTTCAATCTCCTTTACTTTCTCTCCTGTCCACTTTGTTTCCTATAAGCATAAAATATTAATTCTTCTTCTTACCATAACATATACTAACTCCATAGATCTACTAGTTAAAGAACCTACATTCCAACTACCTAAATGAATTTTCCTATCATGGGCTAGCTATGCCACTTGCACACGTCCATGAATGTGCAAGGACCCCCCTTGCATATTTTTCACCATATTCGGGGCCCGACATGGCGCATGGGCTCGCTTTTCTCCCCGTACACATCCATGATTGTACGAAGACCCCCTTGCCTATTTAACACTATACCCGGGGCCCGGCATAGTGCGTTGCACGTAGGGAACGACCCAACAGATTCTGTGTAAATGAAATTCATGAGAGTGACTTATTTTTACGCTGGCCGTCAACCTACCCCAACCTTCCTCCTTTATCCGGGCTTAGGACTGGTTATATAAACGCATAGGTGGAGACTTAATGTGTCACGCCCCCAAACCGGGGTTAGTGATGTGGAGGCTCGTTTAGAAACTTAAACCTGTTTGAGAGAAAGTGATTAGCAAATATTTTAATTTCTTTCAAATCCAAAACATCCAGGTATTTCTAAATAAGCCCCTTTCATTTAAGGGAGATTCAATTTCGAGAACGGTGGTGGAATTTCTAACTAAACTAGTTTAAAACCACATCCCTGGTATCAAGTCAGGAATTCCCACAGGTGTTTAGCATACATGAATATAAACAAAAGTGAGTTTGACATCAACCACAGTCTAGTAATATTTAAGTTTACAATCCACAATCTTTTATACATGCCTTGAAATAAAAGATAAGAGGAAAGATAACTCTTCACTTTCCGAGGTCAAGTCCACGCCACTGGTAGTAGCTACCTACTCCGAACTACTCCTCGCGTCTCCTGGAGGGGTTTAATACATTTGAAAACAAGAAAGGTGAGCGAAAGGCCCAGTAGAATAAAATTTTATAAAGCATTTAAAATAAAGGTACTCACGGTCCGAAGATATACACCCTGAACTGATCATCCCTTTTTAGAAAAAAAATACTCACAGTAGAAAATATCTGTATAATGAAAGTGTGCAGCTCACCATACCACTAAACAAGAAGCGGTAAAAATGTCTGTCTATGAAAAGTGCAGAGCCATAATTCCACTAAACAAGAAGTGGATCCGTACGGGTTTCGGGACTTGCCCCCAAGGATGCGATTCCCACATCCCGATCTCTGTGGCCACCATGCGTTGTATCATTCGTTAAATATTTCATTTTAAGAAATGATACTCTTTAAAATCTCATTTCCAAAATCATTGGAAAACTTAATAGCATTCTCATGCTATTCCTTTGAAATCATTTTCTTAAAACATGTTTTGTTCTAAAACATTTTCATTGGCTAAAACCATTTAAAGTAAGGCTAACAAGGATATGGATAAGAATATCCTACCCGTTGGGTATCAAACCTGTGGCTGTCTTCACGTAGCCCTAGCTCCGCTTACCTTCGAGGCTCCAATTCCAATCGTGCCACTATCTTTCCCATCAAAATTAATAATTTAGAGTTTGACCTTTCTCATCAAACATTCTTGTTTAATTAGATGCAATTGTATCATATTAGTGTGCCATAGTTCAAAATCAATGTTCATGAACAATTCTTAATTCAAATCATGATTCTTTGTAAATGGAGATTCATTCCGGAGAATCGAATGAAAAACAAGGATTCATGTGGCTAATCCACTCATTTTGAGTTCTCAAATGAGGTTAGGTCAATCCCACATTGAGTTTCGGGGTCAAAACAGGGTTTCTAGGCTGTTTAGGGTCTGTTTCAGTGGGAACCGGTCGACCGGTGACAGAGGAGTGTAACTCCACCGGTCAGCCGGTGGAGAGGTGACCGGTCGACCTGATCGGTCGACCTATGGAAGGGTGATCGGTCGACCAGTGGGGAAGAATTCTAGGGCCAACAATGGCCGATTTGCGAGGAACAAAGCCAAAACCTGCAAATTTTGGGTCCGATTTCAACATATTCTCAAGGGAAATGCATAGATCCAGTTTCAAATCAACAAATAGGACAAAGCTAAATCCGAAAATCTAAAGTAAGTTTCAAAGAGTTTTACCTCGATCCAAGCTTTGATGTTGAAAACCTCTTGGAAACCTCCGTTTTTGGTTTAAATCCGGCCCTTGAGAAGGAAAACTTTGAGAGAGAGAGGGAGAGATGAACGGAGGAGGAAGAGAGAAAGAGAGAGAGAGAGCTCGAGATAGAGAGAGAGAGTGTGTGAGGGAGAGAGCTCGGGAGATCAAGAGAGAGAGAGAGAGAGTAACGTGAGGAAGGGAAAAGAAAAAGAAATAAGGGAAAAGAAAAGGAGAAATAGAAGGAAAAGAAAATTGGAAAAAATATTAAGGAAAAATAAATAAAACAAATAGGGGTGAAATTGCAAATACTAAGAATAAATTTAAAAGTTCATGATTAATTAAGAAAATCAATTTAGGCACACTAATAAGCCACAATTATCATAATTAAACAAGTTTAATTCCGGAGGGCGTTACATAATGACAGTTTTCAACGCTTTATTTAAATACAGTTCTGATTTTACTCCCAATGTAAATTATTTTTTTTTATAAGCTCTGGCTTGTTTCACTTGTGCACTTCGCAAAATGAAGCAGAGGCAGAAGGGTAATTGATGGTCTTCACCCTTGTGTGGAGCATGGGATTAGCACGCTTTCGGGAAGAACATAGAATGGTAAAGGATCCAACATGCAAAACACGACGATCATTAGAAATTCACGAATTAGAAATGCTATAATATACGCTTTCCCATAGCTTCTCATACCAAACCAGCCCACTGAAATGCAAATAGGGATCAGAAATGTGGTCAATATCACGAAGAAAGTCTGTTAGCGGGAGAACTTGGTTAAGCCTAGCGATTGCTGAGAGTTAGTTACTGGCTTTAGAAGTTGGTTTCGTTTGTGGGTAATAAAAGGGAAGGAATGGGACTTGAGTGGGGTAGCTCAATTTTGATTGTAGTTTTGAGCTTTGCTCCCGGGAGAGAAGCAAAACTCTCTATATTTTCCTACCATTATCAGTCAATATTCAATCCAACTCATTTCGATTCCTCCATTAATTATTTCTCTGCTAGATTCATTTTCTTTATTGATTTTGCACTGGTACTTATCAAATGATTATATAAATCATCAAAAAGTGAAGATACAATTACTAGGTCTATTTTTTAGATGACTATTAATTTCATTCAATGATTAATTAATCGGTATATCACTGAGACACATAGATTGTGGGGCGTGTGATAGATCAAGACATAGTCTATTAATTATTTGTGCATACAGCTTATATTTGTCGTAGTCGTTGGATTTTCCACAAAAGTCAAGTAAGTTTGTTCTTTAGAGGTTATATTGCACCTTTCTGTCAGTTTTATTATTTATTTGTTACGATGTTTTGTTATGTTCCATGTTTATGTATGCATCTAATATAGTCGTTGTCGTTGTTGTTGTTGGGGTTTCCCTGTAAATCAAGTTTTTTCTTTGGAGGTCATCTTGCAGGTTGTTTTCTGGTTTAATTTGATTTTTTTTGAAGCAAGGTATGCATCCAAATCTACAGGTTACCGCAAAAATGACACCAAGGAGGAAGATCATTGTAAATAGTAGACTTCCATGCCAAGTATGGGTAAGGAAATCTGATTTGATGTGTCACGTGGCGTACACTTCTTTGAAGGCAAGTACTACCGACTCATGGTATTTTAACAGTGGATGCTCGAGGCACATGACTGGAGAAAGGGGAATTTTGAGGAATTTCAAAAGTGTAACTGATGGACATGTAACGTTCGGTGATGGTATGAAGGGAAAGGTACTTGGAAAGGGTACTCTAGATGTTGATAGACTACCAAGGTTGAAGAACGTTCTACTCGTGGTGGAATTGAAAGCAAATCTTATAAGTATCAGCCAGCTATGTGATCAAGAACTCTATGTGAATTTCTCAAAAGATAAGTACCAGGTGATTGATGAGGAAAAGAATTGTGTTATGGAAGGATCTCGTTCGTCGGATAACTGTTACACGTTGGTTCATCCACTTGCATGTCATAAAACTGCCATAGAAGATATTGAATTATGGCATCAAAAGCTCGGACAACTGAATTACAACAATTTAAAGAAGATAGTTGATGCAGGGGTAGTCAGAGGAGTTCCCAAACTTGGACCAAAACTAGCTGGTGTGTGTAGGCCTTGCCAAATCAGAAAACAATTGAAAAAGTCACACACAATGCTACAATACATAACCACAACAGGAGTTCTTGAACTGCTTCACATGGATCTGATGCGTCCTATGCAGGTTGAAAGTATTGGTGGAAAAAGATACATTTTTGTATGTGTGGATGACTTCACCAGATTTACATGGGTTGACTTTATTAGAGAGAAATCTGACACTTTTGAAGTATTCCAGAATCTTTGTACTAGGGTTCAAAGTGAGAAAAACTGCAGTATCAAGAAGATAATAAGGATTAGAAGTGACCATGGCAGAGACTTTGAAAACACAATATTTACTAAACACTGTAACAAGCATGGCATTGCACATGAATTTGTAGCACCAAAAACTCCACAACAAAATGGAGTTGTTGAAAGGAAGAACAGAACACTGGCTCGAGTCATGTTAAACTTAAAAGGCTTGTCATACAGATTGTGGGCGGAAGCAATTCATACATCATGTTACGCGGTGAACATAGTGTATTTCAGACCAGGAACAAGAAATACTCCATATGAGATATGGAAGGGAAGGAAGCCGAATCTCAGCTATTTTCATGTCTTTAGAAGTGTGTGTTATATTCTGAATGATAGAGAACAAAGAGGAAAATATGATGCAAAAAGTGATGAAGGAGTTTTCCTTGGTTACTCTCCCACTAGTCGTACTTACAGGGTTAACAATAAAAGGACTTGAACGATTATAAAATCCATAAATGTAGTAATTGATGATCTTAATGTTGAACCTAAGCAACCCACAATAGATGAGATTTACAGTTCTTCTGAAGAAGATGATAAGATGTTCAAGGAGGAGCATTCTGAAGACTGTGCTATAGATGATGCTATAGTCGATGTTAGAACATCCTCTGCAACACAGATGCCAAAACAAAAGTTAGATAATCTAGATGCAGCAAATCAGACTACTAGAGAACCATCATCCATAATCAAGAATAATCATCCAGCTGAGGAAGTAATTGGGAGCATAGACGAAGGAGTATGAACCAGAGACAAACCAAGAATCATCTACCGTGACATGGTTAGGCATGTCTGCTACACTTCTCCGATTGAACCAAAGAATGTTAAGGAAGCTTTGTTAGATGAGTACTGGATAAATGCAATGCAAGAAGAGTTAGAACAATTTGTAAAAAATGATGTATGGATGTTAGTACCCAGACCAAAGGATTCAAATGTCATTGGAACCAAATGGATTTTTGTGAATAAAACAAATGAAAATGGAAATATCACTAGAAATAAGGTTCGGCTTGTAGCTCAGGGGTATACTTAGGTTGAAGGGATTGATTTTGATGAGACATTTGCACCGGTTGCTCGGCTTGAGTCTATTCGGCTATTGTTAGCTATTACATGTATGATGAGGTTCAAGCTGCATCAAATGGACGTGAAAAGTGCATTCCTGAATGGATTCTTGAATGAGGAAGTGTTTGTAGAACAACCAAAAGGTTTTGAAGATCCAGACCATCTAGATCATGTCTACAAGCTTAAGAAAGTACTATATGGCTTAAAACAAGCCCCGAGGGCATAGTATGAGCGTTTGACTGATTTCTTGGAGAAGAAAAGGATGAGGGGAGGAGTAGACAAGACACTGTTCATCAAAAAGTTTAACTCAGGAATTATCAGTGCTCAAATATATCTGGTTGACATTGTGTTCGGTTCTACCTCTCAAGCCAAGGTGGATGAATTCGTGAATCAAATGAAGAAGGAATTTGAAATGAGTATGGTTGGAGAATTAAACTACTTTCTTGGATTCCAAATAAAACAGGTGGACAATGGCATCTTCATATCACAAGGAAAATATGCTCAGAATCTAGTGAAGAATTTCGGTCTTAGTCAGTCTCAGCACATGAGAAATCCAATGGGAACTAATGATAAGTTGACAAAGGATGAATGTGGCATGTCTGTGGATCTGAGTCTCTATAGGAGTATGATAGGGAGTATTCTCTACTTGACTGCTAGTGGACCAGATATATGCTACAGTGTTGGTGTATGTGCTAGATATCAAGCTAATCCAAAGGAGTCACATGTAACTGTTGTAAAAAGAATCATTCGCTATGTGAGTGAGACTGTAGACTATGGGATTTGGTATTCTAATGACACTAATGGAAGACTTGCTGGATTTAGTGGTGCAGACTGGGCAGGCAGTACAGATGACAGAAAGAGTATTACTGGAGGGTGTTTTTATCTTGGTAACAACCTAGTCTCTTGGTACAGTAAGAAGTAGAATTTGATCTCATTATCAACTGTCGAAGCTGAATACATTGCTGCAGGGAGTTGTTATACTCAATTGGTATGGATGAAATAAATGTTGAATGATTATGGAATTCTACAAGAAATCTTGACTGTCTACTATGATAATTTGAGCGCCATCAACATATCAAAGAATCTAGTCTAACATTCCAGAACAAAGCATATTGATATACGATATCACTACGTTTGAGATTTGGTGAAACGTAAACTTATTAGTTTGGAGTATGTGGTAACAAAGAATCAGTTGGCAGACATCTTTACAAAGACATTAGAGTCAGTCAGGTTTGAATCTTTAAGATCTGCATTGGGAATATATGTTATGTAAAAAAAGAAAAAAGACAATGTGTTTTGACCCTACGGTTATTAAAAAGAAAATTTCCCCTGAAGTCAATATTCATCTTCTTTTTTTCAAACCCTAAGCCTCCAATTCCAGTGTCTCTGCTCTTCCTCTGCCACGACAATGGTGTCCACGAGAAGCAATCCAAGAGCAATAGTAGATGCATATGTTGAATGATTCAGGAAAGCCGTCCAAGATCGTGTAATCATGGCCATGCAAAGAACTCCGCCACCATCAACCAAAACTCCACCGCCGAGGAAGAAAACACCAATGTGCAAGTCTGCCACTCTACGCCGCCGTAAAACGCAGACCGCCAAGAAAACTCATGTGCCTCTTATCGTGGTTCTGCCTTGGGAGATAGTGGTTCATACTCTGAAGCTTGAAAGGAGTCATGAAGACGAAGAACATTTAAAGCCCGACACTCATCGGGAATCTCCTCATCCAAGCCAGTCCTCTGAATCAATCGAGTATGCGTTATCCACTCCACAGGGTATTCCAACCACTTCGAGGAACCACTCAACTCCAGATAAAGGTACTCATCAACCAAAGCAGCAGACATACAAAGTCCACTGGATTTGATAACTGCTTCTCCACGGCCTGGCTTCCCCTTTTGGAAATCACAATTTCCTGTGTACCCTGAAGGCTTTAAACCGCGATCACCCATTCGAATTGAAGATGAAATTCCATCTCAACCTTCCAAGAAGCGTGCAGCCTCTGTAGATAGTGACTCCACCTTTCATTTGATAGAAGAACAGATGCATGCAGAAGAAAATGGTGACGATGACATTGAAGGTCCAGTAAGTATGAAGAAAACAAAGAATACTCCTATTTCTTCCAAGAAGTCAAAGAAATCACAAGTTCAGACCAAGAAGTAGAAGAAGAAAGCAGCAGTGGCAGGAGGTCCACAACGAGTCACTCGAGCCAGCATTATGGGTCCACATTCTAGTAAGTCTGCTACTCCCCCTACATCGTGTTCTACACCAGCTACTTTTCTGTGGAATGTGATGTTAAAAAGAAAGATTTATTCTGAACGGATGTCACATTTGAGTGAGTATGAAGAATTAGGCATAGTCTAAATTTTGAAAAAATAAAATTTGTTTGGTACTGTCTCCAAGCTTTAGCCATTTGTCAAGAATATTGTGGTGGATTTCTATTCTAACATGCTAAAGGTTATTAAGGACATGATTTCTGACATGTTTCATAAGGTGTTAGTCAGAGGAATTAGGTTTGACTTCTCACCAAAAGTGATAAATGATTTCTTTGAAAGTCATGTGGAGCCTGCGACGCCTAATGTTGACTTTGATAAGGTGGTTGCTGAATTAATAGCTGGAGTTCGATGTCAATGGTTGAATGATAAGAGTTTTCCAGCTGCGGATTTAAGCTTGAAGTACTCCACTTTGCACAAGATCACTGTGGAAAATTGGCTACCCAGCTTCCACTCCACTAGAGTACACAAACAGTTGGCAAATGTGCTCTATTTAATTTGGACAAAGGTACCATTTGATGTTGGTTCTCTCATCTTTGAAGAGATTGTCAGCCAAGCAGAGGTAACATCACCAAAACCAGCTCTTCCCTTTCCCTCGTTTATATATGGAGTTCTAATGTCTTAGCATAACATTAAGACTCCTGAGGATGTGCTGGAACCACCTACCAGGGCACTTAGAGTTTCTAAAAAACTCAGGGAAGGTAAGCATGTGGATGATGTGCAGGGGGAGACTCATTGTACTAGAGTAGAAGTTGAAGGGGAGAGTGTTTCTGGGGATGTCACAGGTAATGTTGCATCTGGATCAGGCCACACTGCTCAGCAACATCACACTATCTTGTTTCTACAGAAGGAATTGGCATAGCTCACTAAGTAGGAAAAGGCTATTGCTTAAGAACAAAATGAGATAGCTCAGAAGAAGAGAGAAACTGCTACTTTCTTGGCTGATTTACTTGCTACTCCATCCATTCCAGAAGCTGCACTAGAGTGAAGTTCTTTTATTTGTTTGGCTTTGTTTTAGTAAAAAAAGGGGAGTATATGATGTGTATAGGGTGCATGTCCCTCACGGCTGTTGGATAGGTTGCATCCAGAAAGGGAACAGGCCAGGCATCCCGATTGGACACCACTAAGGCAGGAACCGGAGAAAGGTCGGGCGGTTCCTCGAGAAGAATCCCCGATCTGACGAAGGGAAGGAGTGGGAGCACAACGCCAGATCTCACTGGGACGTCACAGGGGATGAGGCGACTTTCGTGGGAAGAAGCTGGAGCTTCCGATCTTCCAGAGGGAGGACCCGTACGACTGGGTGTTTAGAGCCGAGCCCTATTTCGCCGTAAATGACATAGAAGACGAGGAGTAGATTTTAGCAGCATCGATTTGTATGGAAGGAAGAGCTCTAGGATGGTCCCAATAGATTGACGCATAAGAGCCTTTCACTAGTTGGAGAGAACTCAGGACGACCATCATTCAACGTTTCAGCCACGCGCGTGAAGGTGATCTGACGGAGCGTTTGATGGCACTCAGGCAGACCGGTGGAGTGGCAGAGTATCGGGACACCTTTGAGGCACTTGCTGCTTCCTTGAGAGGGGTGCTAGAGCCCATTTTCAAAGGGGCCTTCCTAAATGGGCTACGAGATGACATACGGGTTGAGGTTAAAATGCATCGGCCCATGAAATTGCTTGAGACCTTGGATTTGGCTCAACAGGTAGAAGACTGGTTAGAGGCAGCAGATCGGGTACAGAGGAGTCAGGCGGGGCAGTTTTCCAGGCCGGAGTATTCGGGTCGACCCGGAACAAGTCCACTTATACCGACAAATGCCCTATATTCTTGAGATAGCTCCATTCAATCCCAATTAGGTCGAGATCTGAACTCCCACCAGAAAGGGCTCACGGCGGTGACCTCGAAACCTCAGCCCTATCCCAACGGTGACACTGGATTCTGCCAGCTGACTTTCAATGAGGTACAACAACAGAAGGCCCGCGGTCTCTGTTTTAGGTGTGATGAGAAATATGGTCCGGGGCATCGCTGCAAGAGTCGGTCGCTGCAGGTATTGATGCTTACGGATGATGAGTCAGAGGACGAGTGCATGTAAGAGCCAGCTATGGGAGAGGAGGTACACGCCTCAATGGGCTCAGCGGAGGCAGAAATAGCCGCTCTGTGGCTCAACTCCTTCAACGGATGTTCCTCGGTGAAAACGCTGAAGGTTAAGGGGACGATTAATGGACGAGAGGTCATTATTCTTGTCAACAGTGGTGCATCCCATAGTTTTATGTCGTCCACTCTGGTGAAGGATCTGGACTTGCCCTGAGATCTCACTGTCCGACATAAGATTTAGGTAGGAAATGGAATGACTTTTCAACAGGAGGGGGTTTGCCGTTCGGTGCTGGTCTTGATTCAGGGATATCGAGTGATTGAAGACTTCTTTCCATTTGATTTGGGAAATGTGGATTTGGTGCTTGGGGTCACGTGGCTGAGTACTCTTGGGGAGGTTCAGGCGGATTGGACCTAGTTCACACTGAAGTACTTGGTGGGAAACCAGTAGGTATGCCTTCAAGGAGACCCCGCATTATGCTGTGCTAAGGTCAGTGTTCGCTCTATTTCTCGTTCCTTACTTTGTGAGCAATTTGGGGTATTACTCGAGATATGGGTGGTAACCGATGAGGAACAAGGGCCCTCAGCCAGGAAGGTACCCCTTGAATTGGCCGGTCTCCTGGACCAGTTCAAGTCGGTCTCCTGGACCAGTTCAAGTCGGTGTTTGACTTACCAGAGGGGTTGCCCCTACGTCGCGCGTGTGACCATCATATTGTGTTGCGGGAAGGGGTTTCTCCTCCTAATATACGACCTTATAGATACCCCCACATCCAGAAAGAGGAGATATAACGCTTGGTCTGAGAGATGTTAGCTTCGGGAATAATCCGTCTGAGCACCAGCCCGTTCTCGAGCCTTGTTTTGTTGGTCAAGAAGAAAGACGGAAGTTGGCGGTTTTGTGTGGACTACAGGGCGTTAAACCAGCTGACAATTCCAGATAAATTTCCCATCCCCATCATCGACGAGTTGATGAATAAGCTTCATAGGGCCAGCATTTTTTCCAAGCTTAACCTCCGCTCGGGTTATCATCAAATTTGAGTTTAGGAGCAGGATGTGAAGAAGACAACATTTCGAACCACGAAGGGCATTACGAGTTTCTCGTCATGCCCTTCAATCTCACCAACGCCCCCGCCACGTTCCAATCCTTAATGAATAAGGTATTCCGCCCCTTCTTGTGTAATTTTGTGTTAGTTTTCTTTGACGATATCTTAGTTTACAATCGCACTCGGACGGAGCATGTCCGGCATCTGGAGTTGGTTTTACAAGTGCTGCACTGTGAACGGCTATATGCCAATCCCAAGAAATGCACATTTGGCCGAGACCAGGTGGATTACCTCGGCCACATAATTTCTAAGGGTAGGGTGTCTGCCGACCCCTCGAAGGTGCAAGCCATCACCTCCTGGCCCAATTCACGATCAGTAAGGGACCTCCGCGGTTTTCTCAGATTGACCAGTTATTACCGCCGCTTTCTGGAAGGATATGGTGTACTCACATGGCCCTTGACTGATTTACTCAAGAAAGGAGCATATCAGTGGACTTCCCTTGCTGAGGAAGCATTTCAGAAATTAAAGCGATTGATGTTAGCCCTTCCTGACTTAGCCTTGCCAGACTTTGGGAATGTTTTTGTAGTGGAAACAGATGCTTCCGGTAGTGGAGTGGGGGTAGTGCTTATGCAAGAGGGTCGGCCCATCACCTATTTTAGCAAGGGTCTCTTTTCCTCTGCTCGTTGGAAGTCAGTTTACGAAAGAGAACTGCTGGCCATTGTTCTAGCAGTCCAAAAGTGGCAGCACTACCTTCTCGGCTATCACTTCATCATCCGAACAGACCAGCAAAGTCTCTGTCACCTCATGGACCAGCGAGTTTTGGTGCCCGATCAGCTTCGGTTGGTGACCAAGCTCTTCGGATTTGACTTTGAGGTCCAGTATAAACCTGGAGATGCCAACTGCGTGGCTGATGCGCTGTCCCGGAGAGAGGAGAATGATTTGGCCACTTTGACGGCTATTTCCATTCCACAGCCAATTGATCTTGAGACCCTTCGGCAGGAACAGTCTGAGGATCCTCATTGTGTGGCAGTAGCGGCCAAAGTGCGTATGGATGCAGGGACGGTTCCTGGGTATAGCATCCAAAATGGCCTGCTTTTGTTTAAGTCAAGGTTAGTTATCCCTGCCTCATCTTCATGGGTGATGAAACTCCTTTACGAGTTCCATGATGCCGTCGTTGGGGGCCACTCTCACTTCCTTCGTACTCACAAGCGCTTGGCAGCAGTGGTGTTTTGGAAGGGCATGAAACGGGTGATTCGGGAATATGTTGGTCGTTGTGCCACCTGTCAACAATGCAAGACCAATGCTCTCTCACTGGCGGGATTACTAACACCACTGCTTGTGCCGCAACCCATCTGGGAAGACATCTCTATGGACTTTATTTGTGGTCTGCCCAAGTCCAAGGGGTTTGGTACCATCCTGGTAGTTGTCGACCGCCTGTCCAAATACTCCCATTTCTGCCCCCTTGCTCACCCGTTCACTGCCAAGTCCATTGCCGAGCTTTTCGTCAAGGAGATCATTCGCTTACATGGGGTGCCCCAGTCCAATGTTAGCGACCGCGACCCGCTGTTTATGAGTCTCTTTTGGAAGGAAATCTTCAAGCTCTAGGGCACCAAGCTACATACCAGTTTTGCTTACCACCCATAGTCCGATGGCCAAACGGAGGTAACCAATCGCTACCTTGAAACGTACTTACGTTGCTATGCTAATGACAAGCCCCGACAGTGGTAGACATTCCTTCCTTGGGCCGAATATTGGTTCAATACCAATTATAGTGCTTCCACAAAACATACTCCATTCTTCATTGTGTATGGCAGACATCCACCTACCTTACACCGCTACGAGGAGGGTTCCGCAGTAGTGCACGGGGTCAAAGAGCAACTGCGGATTTGGAACCAAACACTGGCCCTTCTAAAGGAACACCTTGTGATGGTACAGCAGCAGATGAAGAAGTATGCGGATCGTCACAGCCGGGACGTGACCTTTGAGGTTGGCGATTTAGTGTTGTTGAGGCTACGCCCTTACTTCATGAAATCCTTAGCCCGTAGAGTTAATGAAAAACTCAGTCCGCATTTTTATGGACCGTTTGAAGTATTAGACAAGATTAATCTCATCACCTACCGCCTTAAGCTCCTCTCCACGGCGAAAATACACCCTGTCTTTCACATGTCGCAGGTGAAGCGTATAGAGGGCTTGCGGGGTCGGGCCACCCTTGCCTCCAAACCTTTCGGACGAGTTGGAATTAGTGGTTTCTCCGTCGGCAGTGCTTGACTCCCGGGTTCGCTCCGTGGGGGGCAAACAGGTGCCCGAGGTGTTAGTTCAATGGGAGGGTCTGCCGACTTGGGATGCTACATGGGAGCCTATCTTCGCTATTCAGACCCAATTTCCAGATTTCAACCTTGGGGACAAGGTTGTTCTTGAGGGGGGGAGAGATGTTAGAGCCCATGTCCCTCCCGTCAAATTCGTTTACTTTAGGAGGAACAAAAAGGGAATATTTATCCCTCAAGGGAGGGCAGCATAAGTTGGGAATTGGCTGACCTGGCACTCCTATTGGGATTCGGATGGGTCATGCTTTCTGTTAGGAGTTAGTTTTGCATAGGGAAGTCCGCCAGGGGGAACAGGTTATATAAGAAAACTCGTAGAGAATAGGGGGGCAGTTTTTGGTATGCTTGAGTCTTGAGTCTGTGGAGGCAGAGGAACCTCAAATTTCTCCTATCTGTATTTCGTTCTTCCAATTTCCTTTCAGTTTCAGTAATAAAGAAAACTACCTAGAAGTTCATGGGTTTCTATCAGTTAGGTTCTTTGTTAGTTGGCTGTGTTGGCAAAACAATTTTGTTTGTATAGATTCAAAAATTAGGTTCTAGAAGACATTATCCGGATTTTTTTTAAAGATGGAGATTGTGTTGTTTTATGTACTTGGTGGAATCGGATTTTGTGCAGAAAAGGCAGAACGTTGACTTGCAGATTAGCTTGGTGCTAATCGGATAAGGCAAAGGAAATACAGATCACGACTTTATCATAATTCAGTAGTTGAGCTTATCTCCTGTGGAGATCTGTTTTTTTGATATTCTAAAAAGGTGAATCCGAGTGGTTTTGGAATTCAAACTCAAAAGAAAAAGATTCTACAGATCATGCTTAGGAAGACCTTGAAGAAAGAGATAACAGATTCAAAATTTAAAGATAGAAAAAAACTATATTCTGTTAATCGGTTAGTAATCTGGTCTTTAAAGGTTCGGCTCCTGAGCAAATAGTTTTTTTACTGCAGAAATTTCCAGAGAGAGGGCTGTTGAGATTGGAGAGAACTCATTGAAGTTTCTGAGTCTTTTTGTGAGAAAGTGTGTTCGACTGAAGGGAGTTCAGTTGTTGGATTTGAAGATGTGTGGTGCACGCTAAACAGAGTCATTGTGAGGGTTTATCACAGCGGCGTCATAGTCTAGGAGGGAGTCATTGAGTGAATAAGTCCGCCAGTATTGTAATTCTTGAAGTATAATGAAACTATTTACTGTCTGAGTGTGACCCCACAGATGTAGGTATGCGCAGTGAACTACGATACCATATTATGTGTCTATTTACTTTATGCATTACTGTTTTCTTTAGCAAATTAATCTAAATAGTAAGTTAGTATTGTTTCAGATAGTGTTCCAACATTATCTAGAATACCAGGCATAACATCATATCTAACAATTAGCACAAATAGTCTTTTATGATGTTTGTAACGATCTATTCATTCCTTCTATTATAGCAAGTATTCATGGTTTAGGAACCAAGCAATGGCAAATGGATATACTAGCCAAATTAAGTTGGTCTATTTTTAGCTAACAAAGGCATATGCTTGTGTGCTACTAGCATAAATATTTCCTTCAACCAGAGACTTGATTAGCCACAAAATGCATGGACATGCACCATACCATCCATGAACCAACAGACAAAGGAAAGACTAAAAGGAAATGTTTACTGCGCCAAATCCCTCAAAGATGCAACCTGAAACATCTATACATGGAGCAAATCATACATGTCTTCTTGTCTAGTCTTGCAATAAGCCCTCTTATTCCTACTACAAAGTTTGAAATGAAAATGATTTGTTTACCACATATTTTTCACTGCACAATCAGCTTAGTCCTTGCATGGCCATCTGAAATCTGAAATTGTGCAGTTATACCAAGATGTGCCATAAGAAGCCAGACGTGTGTGAGCAGCTCACCACCTCGCCTTAGCTGCTGTAAGTGCTGATTTCTTTGGCATTGACTAGCTGCATAAGATAAAATTTCCACCCAAACATGGCTTATCAACTCCCACTTCTTTTCCTTGTTCCAATTCGGTTCTGTTTCAAGTGATTGCAAATCTTTTGCAAGCTTGCACGCTTCAAATAGCACCGATTTGCTTCTGTCTCCTTTCACTTGAGATGTAGGAATTTCGGTGCTCACTCTGAGCAATGCTTCGCAAGCTGCCTTCTTCGCACTGGCTGTGGATCTTCTTTCTTTAAAGAATTCAATGGCCTCGGCACAAGTGTCTTGGAACCTGATTTGTCCTATCCCGTTGGGCAGCATGAAGGGGCGCATGACTAGAATGTGCAACATATACTCCGACAACAACTTGCTGATATCTTTAGAAATATGATGACGGTCGGGGTTTGAGTTTCTTTTGAGTTCAGAATTGCTTGAGATTTCATAGAGATCAGAATAATAGCATAAATCTGTTGCAATATGCCAGAGTAGAATGCTTTGATCAAATTCGGCAGACTCAATGCTCCAGCAGAGCTTGTCAAGACATCTCTCTTCCTGAAGAACCCAACGGCCTCTCTCAGAACATAACTTCTTGCAAGTGCTAAAATCCAAGGCACTCGTTGATTTTTGAAGGAGCCGCTTAAAGATTATTTCTTTCAACTCCTTAGGAATGCCAAGACTCTTGTGAAAGTAGTTCTGTTTAAAGTCGTCGTAAAAGCAGTGTACCTTCTCGAGAGGACTGCACTTTGGAGGCTTGTCTTTGAGACAAACTCTTATCAGATTGTACTGTGCAATCTTATTAGAGCACCTCTTCTTTTTAAGCGGTGGAATTAAAGAAATGGCTTTGTATAGGAGATTCGCGGCTCTGTTCTTTTGCTTTGTGAGCCAAAGCATTGTCCAGTCCGAGCGGAGTAGCAAACAAAGAGCGACTATCTCATGGACGATTGCTCCAGCGAGCAATATAAACGTGACGATTACATCTGCTGGTGAGTAATCTCGTTTCCTAATGATGGAAAAGCCCATTAGCACAGCGACGACAAAGGAGAAGCTAAGAAAACGGAGAATCCCGCCTATGACGGAGTAAATAACAACCGCTTTTGTGTAGAACAAGTCATACATGAATCCGAGCTCAATCTCTATGACTCTGAAAACTTCCTCACAGGGTCTGTTCTGGAAGAACAATTGGCTGTTGACGATGTCGTGTCCGCTGAGGATGAGGTCTGCGAAAAGGCGCTTGAAAATCTGCAAGAAGTAGTAGGCATCTTGCAAGTTGGCAGCATATGGGATAAAGGTGTTTGCTGGGACAGAGTGAAGGTAATGACCAATAGTTGGAGCTTCGTTGATTCTCGCAGGAAAGACCATGAATCCCTCGGCTTTCTTTGAGCTATATTCGTCCATGTACCTGGCGTAATTGGGGCCTGGATCTGGGGAAGGCAACAAGGACTTCCTAAAATGTTCGCTGCTCGCACACATCAAAGACCGGATCCGCTCTCCGAGCTTAACGATCCCAGCAAAAAAAATGGGAATAGACAGAAAGTTGAGCTCATTACTAGACCAGGCATTAAGTAAGATATAGGAAGCAACTACCACCTGTCCACCATGAATCACAGTGTTTCTCCACCATAATTCGTTGTCCTCCAAGGAATACGCAGTGATGGTGTCTTGGCCACCGAGGTGAAGAAGAAGGAAAGGCGCCCAAAACGCTCTTATACTGTACTTTGGGTTTCTCGAATCGTCGTCTCTGAAATTGGAAATTAAGCTCAGTGAGAGTGCGGCTACCCAGTCTGCTAGCAAGTAAGCTAGCCATGGGATGAATCTGAGCCAGATTTTTGTCGAGTATTTTCTCCTGCTTCCCATCAGGATCAAGACGCTTCGTAACACGAGGCTAAACAGAACCATTGCAGGGATCTTCCATTCGGTCAAAAATTTCCTGAACCTTTCGGGAAATACATGTGCCATGATATCCTTCCTCTTCACTGTGAAGATTTACTTTAAGAAACGCTGTTCCAAATGTAAAAAAGAGAACAGAACAAGTTCGTGGGTTGCTGCAGCTTCTTTTTTTAATGGGAAATTTCATTTCGCAAGAAACAAAGTACATAAGACATGGCAATTTAATCCCTTAGGATCTATCAACATGATTCGATATCTTGGGTGTATTATTTTTTGCTGGCTATATCTTGGGTGTATTATATATCCTAATACAATACTTCAGATTTCACACGATGCTCTAGTCTAGACCTTAACCACTAGTGACATTGTGGAAAAAGAGTTGAACACAACCGGAACGAGGGAATCGTTTTCTGGATGTAATTTAGATGCAAGAAATAGGATGTCTGAAAAGCTACTGATGGCAATATTTCGAGACGAAGGTACAAGGTTAACATGAAATTAATAATTTATTTATTTATAAAATTGAGTCTATGTATTTACCAATATTAATAACCTTATGTTGTGATTTTTTTAGAATAATTCAAATATGTTGAAATGTTTATAAACCAGTTTGGTTCTACCAAAACAAAAGTTCACAGTTTGAATATTTTATATTAGGATGGTCTCAACCCACCACACCATTCGTTGCTTTAGAATACAGATTCCTCGGTACGTCTACAACTTGGAATGCTTTTGTTATCAATGTTACTGCACACCACGACATAAACATTTGTGTATTCAACATTTTCTTTTGGCGTACTTTAAAACCCGCTACTAGACTAGGTTAATAGAACTGTTTTTAACTTATTTAGTCTAAAAATTATTTTTAAGTCTATCTAGATAGACAATATAAAATTATTTTTGGTTTTATAAGTTTTTTATTTTTTTTTTATTTTTAACAAGCCACCTCCTAAATTCTTATTAAAAGAAAAGAGCTTATGGGAAATGCAAAAAAAAAAAAAAAAAAAAAAAACCCTTATAAAAAGCTTTTTTATTTATATTTTTAATTTTTTTATTTATGAACAATAAATTAACAATTTCAATAATATCCTTCTGTTACGTATTTATTGTTACTTTTGAATTATTTACCTAAACATATTTAAAAACTCTTTTAAAATAAAAAGCTAATTTTCATATATTATCTAAATACTAATTAAAAAATTTTAACTTACGCTTCTCTTCTTCTGCTGCTTAAAAATAAACTCCCTTTTATGTATGACTTACTTGACTCAACAAATCTCCTATTTTTAATCAATATCTTTCCTTTAATTACATACTAATATGTCAGTGTTTTCCCTCCAACGTTCAAACTATAACAATTCAACTTTTCTATTTAAAGAGAAAAAGAGACAAAAATCTCTTAAAGTGTATGAGTCTTGGATTTGTACTCTTTTATTCTTGATTAATACTCTTCAGTCAAATAATTATATTAGTAAAAAGATATTAATCAAGAGTAAGTGGTAAAAATCTTGAACACTACACTTTTAAAGGATAAAATCTGTAATTTACTTTTTTTTTTTAATTGGAAGAAGACTGCACACCAGTTTATTCTTGTTCTTTTTCCTTTTTTTTAAGGCTAAACATTTTTGGAAATGGAACCACTTTGCTAACCCTTCCATTTTGTATATTATGATTATTTTGGGATAATATCTCGTTTTATTCAATCTTGTGCATGACAAGGAAATCATATATGATTAGAGGTGTAAGTTTGGACTGCCCGACGGTCTAAAGAAAAATTTCAGATTGGCCTGGCCCAATCTTAAAAGAGAGAGGGTTGGCCTAACCTGTTCCTAAGTCTAAAAAGTTTAAGGCCAGCCCAGCCCAACTTGAAATTTTATATGGTATTTTAAAAAAATCTTTAAAAGTATGATGTTCGGGCCGGCCCTAAACAAGAGAGGGTCGGCCCAGCCCTGTCCTAAGCCCAAAAAATTTAGGGTCAGGCTAGGCCCGTGCCAACAGTAGCGAGCCTCGAGCTGGCCTATTTTGTCTGGCCCAAACTTGTAGCTTTATGTATGATCCAAAACTGAAAACTCGAGTTTTCAATTCGAGTTAAGATGTGACATTTTTTAAGAGCTTTTCACTGTAGCACAGAAAGTTAGATGTGACATTTTTTGAGAGCTTTTTACTGTAGAAATCTAAAACTGAAAACTCGAATCGGTGAAATAAACGAGGCATAAAAAACTAAGCAATAAATGCCTGAAGTCACCTCCTGTTACAAAAAAAAAAAAAAAGATAGGGAACAAAGTCACCTCGTGGATAGCCAATCATAAAAAGGTGGTTCCACCTACACATCCCTTTTTACTCTCCATACCCTTTTCTAAACAAGTAATGCTATAGGACACCGATGGTGTTAAGCACCACCATCTAATAGAAGGTGCGTCATGTACCGTGAGACCCATAGGTGAGGCCCACCTTCTATTAGATGGTGGTGTTTAGCATTGGTGGTGTCCTTTAGTATTTTTCTTTCTAAACACACACCCTACATAATTTTAAAATAGTTATATTTACTTTCTACACACTCCTATAATTCTAAAATTACGCCAAATTATTTTCATAGGATTATTAATTCTTGATCATTTTTCTTTCCACACATACTATTTTATTTTAATTTTTTATTTTAATATTATCTTTTCTATATTTTTCTATTTTTTTAGTTGAAGCTTTAGGCATGACAAGTTTTTTTATAGAACGAAAATTATTAAAATATATTTTTAGAAAACATAAAGGACACTCAAAAATATAAAATAGAAAGCAATATAATTCCAGAAATAAAAATAAATAAAAAATACGTCAATAAAGATATTATATTTTTGATGTATGATTAAAAATACAAAATGGAAAAAGAATGAAAAATGAATAAACGAAAATAATAAGCATAAAAAAGAACAAAATGAAAAATAAATCAATTCTACTTTACAAGAAACAAAAAAAAAAAAATGATTTGCCATTTTAAAAATGAAATAATTAGAAAAATAAAAAAATTAATACAACATGAAGGAAATAAAAGGTAAAAGAACAATCACCATAGAATAGAAAAGTAAAGAAAATTTAACATACTTTTATGTAATTTTTTGAAATAGCTATTAAATGGAAAAAATTAAAGTTTTATCATAGATTTCAAAATATCAATTGTTTATAATTTGAGCATATGACATGTAGAGTGTGTGAAGGGAAAAAATAAATTGTTATGTAATTAAGTCGATTATAATTGTCCTTTTTTGTCATTTTTTATGAGCTTTTTTTTTGAAATGGGAAATTTCATTTCACAAAAAACAAATTACATAAGACACAAATAGCCCTAAATACAAAGGAATTTGACCCCGAATTAATGACTGGATCCACCGGTAAATATCAAAATAGCACAGAGATGAATACAAATACCGAGACTCAAATAAGGAAAGACCCGCTCGGCACATAAATATTGAGCTTGGTCATTGCTTGTTAAACAACGCCAAAACAGTCGATGGATTAACTCAGTCGACCGAGATCAAAGACTACATAATGGAAACAATCACACCATGACATAGAGGGAACTCTAGTCAGAAAACATACACCACACTATTTACAAAACGGTTGGGAGACACAAGAGGAGGACATCGCCTCCGTTATTATCGAAACAAAAATATTAAATTAAAACAAAAAAACACACCAAAGGGATGGAAACATCAATGCCCTTATAAAAGAAAAATCCACCAGCAGCAAGCCATTGACCGTGGAACAGAAATCAGATCAAAACGGAGCCACCCCATAAAGAGAGCACACTCGAGGGAGGTGGAAGATTGTGGGAGGACTACGGCAATATAGAGGGGACGTTAGCTGAAGTGTAGATTTGGCCCAATGGATGCGCCGCCATGCACAACCACCATCACAAGAAAGCCGATATCGAGAGGAGACTGGGGACCGAATCTTGGGGCCGGAAGCCCAGCGACGCACCTAGAGGCGGCGGCGTAGCTCCGGCCAAACACTGAAACTTTTTTTCTTTTTTAGAGACTCTCTCACTAACTTTCTCTCTCTAAACCGAGGAGAAATGGCTTCTGAAACAAGAATAACATCAATTAGCTGTGTAAGTTGAATTCTAATAGACACATTTTTATGCCCGTTAATCATTGAGTTAACTCCCTTAAAAAAAAAATCCTTGTATTAACTGAAGAATAGCTGGAAAAAAAAAAAAATCAAAAGCTGAAGAGGAAGATAGAGCGTTAAAAACATCAAAGACATACCTGCTATGCGATTAGCAAGCATCGGGTGATTCATTAGTTATCTTAATGGCAGGAAAGTGAATGATTGTATCTGGAGATTGTCTCTTAGCTGCCGCGAAGGCGTTTTCAATATCAGCTGTGTATTTTGCAGGCATGCTAGTTAACTTCAATTCCTGGAGAGTCTTCAAGTGCGTTAAACCAGTGGGAACCGTCAAGTTCAAGCAGGACCTGATCTCAAGCTCTCTTAGTTTTTGCATCGCACCTTCTTCCACCTTCAGTGTTACCAGCGTATCAAGGCACCAGAGTTTCAGAACTAGAAGATTGGGAAATCCACCAGAGAAATCCATTCTATTTTGTTGATAAGAACCAGAGAAGAAAGAGAGAAATTTAAGTTGTGGAAGGTTCCCTAGGAAAGGAAGTAGCAAGTTGCCACGTGAAAGTCCCGAATCCGACAAGGTGAGTTCAGTGAGGCTTTCTGGTAGTTCACTTAAGATGTATGCTCTTCTTTCTAGCTTTCCCGACAAACACAGGCTGGAGAGCTTCTTAAGATCTATCAAAGGCTCTAGCCTTAGTGAATGAGCTTGGTTGTCTTCGTTAACAGATTTCAGACTCAAGGATTCTAGGTGGGTCAGTCGCGGAATGCGTTCTGCTAGTCTCTTTTGTTGTTCCAGCGTTAATTGGAATGTTAACCTCAGTTTTCGAAGATTGTTCAACTTGTCCACAACCTCCATCAAGGCCCGGCTCTCGTGATCCACAAATACACCGGACAACTTGTGCAGATTTTTCATGGAAATGGCGCTGATTTGAGGCATGAATTTGATTCGACAAACCTCGCTCAAGTGCAGGTTCCGAAGTTTATTAAGTTTCCAAACTGAGCTAGGAAGCGTTCCCAAATTAGTATGCTTCAAATCCAGGGTCTGGAGATTCAACAACTTGCCTACTGACGGTGGAAGAGTCTCAAGGTGAGTCCACCTTAAGCCTAGATATGTCAGATGCTTTAGTTTCCCAATTGCACTAGGCAAGTGGGGTATCAAGACACGTTCAAGATCAAGAACCTGTAAGTCTCGGAAGTTCCCACTTGCGATGCCTTGTCGAAGAAAATCACGAACTTCTTCACCTAGCCTTTCTCCGTCTCGGCTATCAAAGACCGTAATAGAGAGTGGACAACTGTCCTCTCCCAGAATATTCGAGTTAAGACTGTGAATACTGCGACTGTAACCGCTATCTTCATCAGCATCGAAACGATAAGCAAGTTGCCGATCAAAGCTCGCTACGGACCAAGAGCAAGGAGTCCTGGTCGTACGTCTATTTTTCAACCAGAGTTCTCTTAGGGTGCTAGGAAATCTACAAGTCGAGACTTTTCCATTACGTTTTCTTTCAACTGTTTGAATTATATTACGATTGATCAGCTCCAAAAGATACCCGTAAGCAATCGTTTCTTCCGTTCTTTCCTCGTTGAGTTCAGTATTCTGTGCCAATCCCTGTGCAACCCATAGTGCAACTAGTCTCCTAGCAGGGACTTCAAAGTCCCTAGGAAACAATTCAAAGTAGGAAAGACATTTTTCAAGAACTGGTTGTGACTGCAGGTATTCTTTATTGGTGTCCCAGGTCGATACCCATGGTTGTTGGTAGTGAACTTGAGAGACACGCTCAAGCACCACTGACAATTCCTCTTCAGTGACACTCTTCCCTGATAATAGATATCCAAGACGTAGGATGGCGAGGGGAAGGCCTCCAGTCCTCGCGACCACTCTCTTTGTGAGGATTTCCACTTCGCTGGGGGGGCAATCGACCATTTGGGTGAACAATTCCCAGCTTTCCTCTCGAGTTCGTAGCCGAAGTGGGTGGATGTTACTTGGATTGACATGTAAAGCTACTGCTTTGTCGCGTGTGGTGAGCATAATAGTACTGATGCTTCCATCTGGGATTAATGCCAGTTTGAGTCTATCCCAAGTTTGCTTTAACAAAAGGTTGTCCAGAACTATGAGGCATCGATTTTCCTTCAGGAAAACCTGCAACTTGTTTATCCAGTATTCTTTTTCATTCTCGTTCTCCTGGATTTGCAAAATCTGGTTTCCAACGCTTTGGAGAAGCCTTATCTCATCGCTTTCTTCTTGTACAGAAACCAAACGACGAACAGGAAAGTGGTTGATAATGGATCTATGATGACAAATTTTCTTAGCCAGTGTCCTTTTACCTATGCCTCTCATCCCCACAATCGAAAGGACAGAATGACGTTCATGCGCCTCATTATTAGTATTTGCGGTCTGCTTCAAAGACAAAACCAATTCATGTATGTCTTCTTCCAAACCAACAACTGAGGACGACTCTTTCATCATGTCGATCCTATACACTTGTACACATCTCTTAAGAAAACTGGCGTCTTCATGGATTCGGTTAATCTCTGTCCACTGTGAATTTTTCATGCACAATTCTGCATCCGAAGCCATTTTCTCCAATAGCTTGTAGGAAGCCATTCTCGTGCCAATCGCCCGTTCAGTTGCTTCTTGATCTTTCAGTAACTTCTCCAAATCCTCCAATTCCTTGGCCAACAAAGTTAGTGAGTTTGGCTCCTGATCCTGCATGTGGCTACGAATGCTTCTGACAGCAGATGAAATAAGACTAGTAGTGTTGTCCTCCATTGGGGGTTGTGGGACGTTGGAATTGGCATCCTTTGACGACTCTCTTCTGATGAACTTGAAACCATATCTCTCTTTTGTTTCCAGGAGATGAGATAACACGGCACTAACGTTCTTTATATTCTTCTTAAATTTGCGCCTCAAACCCCAATAATCTTTGAAAATGGAAAGCCACCTCACCTTATTTGCCGTCTCTTGCAACATGGTCTTGATGACATTATTTGTTTGATCAATGATGTTCTGTGCTTCGTCCAGCCACACCTTTTCTATCGCTCTTTCTAGTTTGAGCCCGTGCAAATCTTTTATGAAAGCCTCCAGCAGATGCAGTTGCATTACGACGAATGGAATTTGCGCTGACATCCCCCAAACCAAATTCGGTCTGTTGGAGATCAGGAGTTCAAGGTCCGATGCAACTTTTGAGTCAAAAGGAGCCCTTGGGGGGTCTGAAGGATGCTCGCTCTCATCAATTGGTCTGTCCTGAAGTCTTCTCACCGTCATCCTCGATTCCTCCAGTATTCTAACGACGTGATTTGCATAATTTTTTTCCTTACGGAGCTTCTCTATCCCTCCCTTGGTCCGGTGCATTCCAAAGGCAAGATCAACTATCGTTATGAATTTCTTGAATAGAAAATACTTCTTGAGGAAATTTCTTCCATCCACTTGTTCCTCAAACCCTACGGTGCATCGTTCGGCCTCAGAAGTAACTTTGGCTGTTTTCTTCACCCACCGCGCCTCGATTTCATTCAATTTGTGAGTTATTCCTCTTAGATTGTGCACCGACTCCCACACTTGTTGGGCTCTCTCTTTTATCTGAACCATTGACTTGTTAGCTGTTTTGAAATCTTTTGAAAGCGCATCCAGTAACCTCCACTCTCTTCTTATCCACATGTTGTTCTTCTCCATATACTGCAAAATTACACAGTTTACCAAGGCGAGAAGTAAGTAAGAACCGCCGACGAGCCATATGAAGCCCTCGACGAGGTCCTCCTGCACCGTATCTTGATTTTCTGTTGGACGGAAGAAAAACCAAACTCGAGAGACGAAATTCGTCCATGAAACAGAGTTGCTTAAAGGACTACTCATGACAAACGAATGAATGACTGCTCTGTAGCTCTGAATACTGCATTACTAAACTAGTTGTGGCATATTCGTAAACAACGTAAATAGAAGTAGTTAGATTCTATTTTCTCGTTTAATTTCACGTTTTTTTTCCCGTATAGTGACCTGGCAAAGTTGTTACCAGACATTTGTTATAAGAAAAGTACTCCTAAATGGTACTGGTGTAGCCGCAGCTATGGGGTTTCTCTGTGGATAAGGTCACTAGAACCAAACCTTAAAATTGGGGAATAAAGACAAATAGAGAAAATTAATCTCTGAAAAAATTCAATAATACTTCATTAGTTCTTAAGAGTCTGATAATTAGCTATTTATAGTTTAAAGATATTACGGGTTTGTTTAGTTCGCTGATTTGAGTTTATAATTCGAGTTTATATGTGATTTTATGTGAGAACTTTTTAATGTAATAAAAAAGTTATATGTAACTGTTTAACAAAACTCAACTTCTAAATATAAATAGGTGAAATGAACAGAACCTACATCGATAAATAAGTCTGCGTTTTAGCCGGCAAAAAAAGGACCCAAAATATAGTCTCAAACGACAATGAAACGACAATGAGCAAAGCTAGTAACCTAGTAACTAAACAGATCAGCCACATTGAAAAAACAGAGTATGCCCTGCATCAGGTACACTCAGAATTAAGTACACACATGATTTTTTAACATATCATCTACAATCATCGTAAAATTTGCCTAAAACTTGAAACTTATTAGAGAAAATAGTTCATTGACCCGTTCAAAAAAAAAAAAAAAAAGTTCATTGACCAAATTAATTTTCTTATGTCTGCATAATTTCCACGTCGTATGTATGGAATCATTGACTAGATTAAATTCCACTCACTTCAAATTTTAAAATGACGCATATTATAATAAATCAAACTGACAGGAACCATACGTGATTTTTGTTATTATGTAACTATCGAGATCGACAGATAAGATTGGGTGTGCATCTCATTAATGATACACAGATAAAATTGGTTGTGCATCTCATTAATGAAAGACTTGGGAGTTAAGTCGCTATCTAAAGTCAACTTGCATCCTCACTAACCTCTTCTATTAACCTATAGTTTATAGTAAATTCATTTTTTTTTTTTTTAAAATGGCCTATAGTTTATAGTATGCAGCTATAACCACCCTTGGTTACAGACGCCAATTAAGACTAGCTTAGGTTTATATTTAAATACAAGTTATGTTTATAACATTCAAATCAATTTGATAGTACCTTGTTATTCGCAAAAGTTGTTTGGTATGCTGTGTATTTTTTTTTTTTTAAATATGATATTAAAAAGCTACTTGATGTTTTTATTTTTTATAAAAAAAATCTGTTTTTGGACAAAAAATATTTTTCATCCCTTTCTAATTAATTGTTAAAGCGAATCTAACACAAAACTCAGATTTGAATCAGAAATTCAAGAATGAAGAACAAACGAATTTTACGGAGGATTCGTGAGCTCCTTCACAAGAGACTCTTTCCACTAGTATGAAGAAAGTTTACAAACTCAAGAACTCTCTCAATTACAGAAATCTCAGACCCAAAACCCATAAACAAATGTGCTTTCAGAGAAAATACCCGGTAGATAAAACCTAACATATCCAGATTTTCCCAACCCTAGAACACTACAATCCTCACAACTTCTCTCTGTTACAATCAACATTGTTTCTCTCCAGGGCCGGCTTAAGATATTATGAAGGCCATAGGCGAATTTTATTTTTTATTTTATTTTATTTTATGAGGCCATAGGCGAAACTTTTTTTATGAGGCCCTAGATGATTTTTTTTTTCTTTCCAAATCTCATCTTTGGCGTAGAATATAAATTTCATGCATATTGTTATCTAATAATCACATAAAAATTTGGAAAATAGTAGAAAATAGGCCAATATGAAAAGCTTAAGAAAGTATGTAGGTAAATTTTTAGTTATAGAAATTAATAGGCCATAACTTGTCAAGTTATGGTTCATAACCAGATAAGTTATAGATAAACTTGTTAAGTTATGGTTCATAGCTAGACAAGTTATGAACAATTATGGATAATAACTTGTCAAGTTATGGTTCATAACCAGACAAGTTATGGACGAAAACAGTAATTTGGCCTATTTATTAACTTATATAAACTATTGGCCTATTAATTTTAATTCATCTCAAGTCTTGACCTATTTTCCTCTTTCTCTCAAAAAATTTCTCCCAAAAAATTTCCAGTACATTTGAAAAAGAGAAAAACTCGTAGTAGTTACAGGTGAGAAAAAAAAAATTATATGAGAGTGAACAATTAATCACCAACTAAAAGATTTTATAAGAAATAGAACCATTGATAAAAAAAAAGAGTCTTACTTTTTTAACTATGCAATTAATCTTCAAATATATATGTACATATACATAATACATATATCATGTATAACACCTTGAGAAATTAAACATGATTATTAAGATAATTATGATTTATTAATGTGTCTAATCTGATTTAATTAATTAATTATGTTTATTAAATGTTTCTGGTATTTAAGTTTAAATATTTTTAAGGGATTTAAACATTTTTAATATTTATATTTTTATCCCAGAAGCGTGTGTAGACACATTTTCTGGTCTACTTTTGTAAATATCTTTTAAAATTTTCCTTTACTTTTCTTAATTTCTTTTTCTTTCCTTTTTCTTTCTTGTTTTTCTTTCTTTCCCGTGGCTCCCTCTCAACTCTCTCACTCTCTTTGTCGTTTCCCTCTCTCTCCCTCTCTCTCTCTCTCTCTCTATCTCTCTCTCTCAATTTGTCACCATTTCTCAAGGATTTTGAACCAAAGAGGAACTATAAGAAGTTTTCAACATAAAGGGAAGGATTTGGGGTAAGATTTCTAAAAAACTACTCTTGAATCTTAGATTTTTCCGTTAGAAAAACTTATTGTTAGTTTGAATTGGATTTTGATGGATTTTGGTTAAAATCATGATGAGATTTGGGGAAATTTGGTTCTTTGGACTTGATTTATCATCTGGAACCTGGATTTGTTGAATTCCTTGGAAAATATCTCAGATTTGAACTCAGATTTGCAGGATTTGGCCTAGTTTTCGACGGATCAGCCATTTTGGCCGACCTGTTTGGTTCCCACTGGTCGACCGGCCGCTTCTCCACCGGTCGACCAGTGGAGATGAACCTCTCTATCACTGGTCGATTGGTACACACAGAGTTCAACCCTGTTTTGCCTTAAAATACTGTTTGACCATGATTTTCAAAGAGAACCCAAATTAGCTTTTTTTGGGAACCTAAAGTAGATGGATTAGCATCTTTAATCCATGTTTTAAGATCAAAACCCTTGGAATGATGTTTTAAAACATGAAATGATTTATGAAACTTGGATTTAGATTAAGACACACTAATAGGAAATTGAAGTGTATAATTGAGATTGATTTGCTTTAGGAATGAGAATTGAATCCTAAAGTGTTGTTTTGTGTAAATACTAGTTGTGGAATCTGATTAAAGCGCTTTGAGAAAGCGAAAGCTAGGATAGCGCAATGCTAGCAACATGTTTGGTACTTGAGAGGTAGGATTTCTTATCATTTTCTTTGATAGCCTATTTTTAAAGAGTTTTTGGCCAATACAAATGTTTTAAAGAAATGACATGTTTGATAAAAAAAAAGTCTTTTAACACAATAGCTTGATTTTAGCTATTGGAATCATAACGAACTGTTTCAAAGTTTTAATGAATGATTTCTTAAGATAAGATATCTCGCAAACTGGTAAGCCTGTTGATGGCCTAGATAGCATATGCAGAGAGTATCCTTAGGGGCAGAACTTGAAACCCGGACTGGGCTATTACAGTGGTGTTAAGGCTTGTGCTTGTGGTTGTGTAAGTAATTTATCATAGTATAAATTACTTATTGATGCCTGTAATACATAATTTAAAGTTTATACTTCCTTTCAGAAAAAGGGATGTTAGGCTCCAGCTATTGTGTTGGAACTGAATATCTTTATTTATTTACTTATTTATTTATTTACTGGTTTATAAAGTTTTCTTAAAATACATCATACTGGGCCTTCTGCTCACATTTTATTTTGTTTCTATAAATATTAAACCCCTCCCAGGTGACGCTAGAAGCAGTGCTGAGTGAAAAGCACACTCAGGTAGACTAGCTGGTGTAGATTAAGGAAGAAATTGTGCTCTTTCATGCTTGTTGATAAATGTAAGGATTGTAAATTCTAAGATTATAATTTTGAATATTAAGACAGTGGTTGATGTCTATAAATGTTCTTTGCATGTTCATGTATGTACAATATTGTATATCCTGTGGGTGAAACCCTGAATGATGCCAGATGCTCAGTTTTTAAACCACTTTATCAGAAAGTGTGAAAGTCCCCATCACTTTCTTATTATTTAATTTTAGTAAAAATGTGGGGCTTGTTTGGAAATTACTTTAATATTTTACTTTTATTTTGATTATTATATTTCAAAATGTTTAACTACTTTCTTAATTATGTTTAACTTCTAAACGAGCCTCCACGTCACTAACCCTTGTTTTGGGGCGTGACAAGACTTGGTATCAGAGCCTTAGGTTTAGAAATCACGGGATTGTGCATACATGTATGATATCAGGAATCCACTAAAGAGTCTAGTTTATTTTCAATTAAAGGAGATGCCGCTACGTCGTAGGTCAGTTAATTAACCAGCACTACTGAATGAGGAATTCATGGATGCTGCTTTCCAAGGGATGGCCACCCGAGCTCAGAATGAGTGGCTGGCCGAAGACAGAAAGCAATGCTATTTTCGTGAATTTAGACGTGGATCAATCCCTGCATTTAACAGTGAGGGTGGACCCCAGGAGGCTGGCTGAATATTGGTTTGATTCCATAGTGAAACATTTAAACACTATGGGAGTTCCGGAGGAGTACTGGGTGGAATTTGTAGTGTATAAGCTAGAAGGCAAAGCAAGTACTTGGTGGAAGCAAGTAAGGAGAAGGCATGATGTTGCGGTGCTGACTTGGGATCAGTTTGAAGCCCTTTTCAATGAACAATATTTCCCTTAGAGTTATCAGGATAAAAAGGCAATGGAGTTTATGTCTTTACAACAAGGTGACATGTCGGTGAGGGAATACGAGGCTAAATTCAATGACTTATCCCGGTTTATGCCATCTCTGGTGGGGTCTGAACACCTGAATAGCCTAAAGTTTGAAAAAGGTTTTAAGAGGTCGATAAGGAGGTCATTGGTGGCTCTAAGGATTCGTAATTACCAGGAACTGGTGGCTGCCGCTATAAGTGTGGAACAAGATAATCAAGCCTATTATCAAAGCAGAGAAGCAACCGGCCGAGTTTCGATTTCAGGAAGACCTTCTGTATCAGGGAAGCTACAATGGAGTAATAGAAGGAACCACAACTAGGGGCAGATCAGTGGAGAAATGGTCAGTGATGGTAGTAGTTCAACTGGAAGTGATATGAGCAGTCCTTATAGGCCTAAATGTCATCATTATGGGCAAATTAGCCATATTAGGAGGAATTGTCCTAATCGGAAGCAGCTGCCAACTCAACAGCCTCAGAGTGACACCTCTTACAGTCAGGAGAGGTTACCAAAGTTTGTACCACCTTACCAGCCATAGCTGTCGACACAAATGTCATTCTCTCCTGCGATAACCTATCGTCCGCCGTATTATCCACAGTTACGGCCTGAAGTTTCGGGATCAGTGCAGTTACCTCTGCCACAACAATATAGGCCAGGGAACTAAAGACCCAATATCGATGATAGAAGAAAGTGGAAAGCACATGGATAAGCTTATACCCTGACAGAAGGAAGTTCTGGAGGTCAGGCCAGCAATACTGTTGTTGAGGGTATGACTCTGATCTCACACTTTTTGGCTCACGTATTGTTTGATATGGGTGCTACCCATTCCTTTATATCAAGTTCTTTTGTTCAAACTTTGAAATTGAAATCTGAGAACTTAGAAACCCCGATGATATTAAACTCCCCACTAGGATGTGTGGAGGTAGTTAGTGTATGTAGATTGTGTGAAATCACGATTAGAGGTGAGCGTTTGAGAGCCGACCTAGTTATCTTTCTGATGAGTCTATTTGACGCGGTGCTCGGAATGTATTGGTTGTCAAAATATGGTACAATTGTTGATTGTTATCGTAGGAGAGTAACTTTGATTACTAGTTCTGGAGCAGCAATTACTTATTAAGCGGACATGAACCCAGTCTTGGAAGAATGACTGTTGAGATACAACATTGGACGACAGAGAAACCTAGCATACTTTTCTTCCCTTCTTGCTTTAGAAGGTGAACCCGATGTAACTGGAGATAATACGAGCATTCCTGTGGTGGATAAATTTACAGATGTTTTTCAGGATGAGTTACCCGGTTTGCCGCCGGATCGAGAAATAGAATTCTGTATCGATCTAGTACCGGGAACGACACCTATTTCCATTCCCCCATACCGGATGGCACGTGCTGAAATGAAGGAATTAAAGAAGCAACTCGGTGAGTTAGCGGAAAAAAGACATATCAGGAATACCACTTCCGCATGGGGTGCACCTGTGTTGTTTGTAAAGAAGCATGACGGATATCTTCAGTTGTGCATTGATTATCGTCAATTGAATAAAGTAACTGAGAAGAATAAATACCTATTGCCGAGAAACTATGAGTTATTTGATCAGTTGGGTGGATCACAATATTACTCTAAAATTGACTTAAGGTCTGGATATCATCAGCTTAAAGTTAAGGAGGAAGACACCCCGAAAACTGCTTTCAAAACCCAGTATGGGCATTTTGAGTTTTTGGTGATGCCTTTTGGGTTAACGAACGCTCCTATGGCTTTCATGGATTTAATGAATCGGGTCTTCCAACCTTACTTAGATCAATTCGTAATAGTCTTCATTGATGATATCCTGGTTTACTTGAAGACTTGGGAAGAACATGAGCAACATTTGAGAATTGTTCTTTAGACTCTTCGTGAGTTTTGGCTGACGGAAGTGAAGTTCCTTGGACATGTAATATCGGGGCAAGGAATTTTAGTAGATCCTTCAAAGATTGAGACCGTGTTACAGTGGGAAAGGCTGAAGAATGTAGTGGAGATTCAAAATTTCCTCTGACTTGCAGGATACTATCAGCGTTTTGTGACAGACTTCTCGAGCATTGCTGCACCGATGACTTGATTGACCAAGAAAGAAGTCAGATTTGAATGGGACGCTTAATGTGAACATGCTTGTCATGAGTTAAAGGCCAGACTTACAAGTGCACTAGTCCTGACCATACGTAATAGCGAGGAGCCATATGAAGTATATTCTGATGCGTCGAGGAGCGGCCTTGGATGTGTTTTGATGCAAGGTGGATGCGTTGTAGCTTACGTATCTCGCCAATTGAAGCCACATGATCAAAATTGCCCCACTCATGATTTGGAGCTAGCATCAGTGATATTTGCATTAAAGATATGGAGATGTTATCTTTATGGGGTAAAGTTTTAGGTTTTCTCTGACCATAAGCGTTTGAAGTACTTGTTTACTCAGAAGGATATGAATCTCAGGCAGAGGAGATGGATGGAATATATAGAAGATTATGATTTCACGCTGCAATATCATCTTGAAAAAGCTAATGCGGTTGCTGATGCCTTTAGCAGGAAGACTTCAGGATCTTTATCATCATTGGCTTTAGAAGGTTGGAAAAGGACTAAAGTAGTAAGTGATTATGATCTTTAGTACTATGAGGATTATAATGAGGCGATGGTGTATAATCTAATGTTCACACCAGCTTTTGTGCAACAAGTCAAGCAGAATCAATGACAGGATTCTCATCTTCAAGGAATTTGAGTTTAAATTCAAAATGGAGATCAACTTGAAGATTGAAAAATCCGGGAGGATGAATCACTTTATTTCTAAAACCGGTTAGCTATTCCTAAGGTATATGAGATCAAGAAGGCAGTTTTGTATGAAGCCTATAAGTCGCGATATGCCATTCATCCTGGAAGCACCAAGATGTACCAGGATCTTAAGAGGCAATATTGGTGGAAAGGTATGAAGAAAGACATTCATAAATATATTTCAAAATGTGTGACTTGCCTCTGAATTAAAGCGGAACACCAGAAACCTGCTGGAGAATTGCAGCCTCAACCTGTTCCGGGGTGGAAATGAGAACACATCACGATGGATTTTCTGATGGAACTACCGAGAACTGAGCAGAAGCACGATGCCTGGGTGGTGGTGGATAGGCTAACAAATTATGCACACTTCATACCATTTCGAGCAACGTATTCCCAGAAGATCTTGGCAGAGTTGTATCTGGAACACATCGTTAGACTTCACGGAGTACCGTTGACCATCACATCTGATCGCGATGCCCGCTTTAATGCAAGATATTGGAGAAGTTTCGAAGAAGCCATGAGAACATAATTAAATTTCAACATGACTTTTCATCCTCAAACTGATGGGCAATCTGAAAAAGTAATTCAAATTTCAACAAATTATGCACACTTCATACCATTTTGAGCAACGTATTCCCGGAAGATCATGGTAGAGTTGTATCTGGAACACATTGTTAGACTTCACGGAGTACCGTTGACCATCACATCTGATCGTGATGCCCGCTTTAATGCAAGATATTGGAGAAGTTTCCAAGAAGCCATGAGAACAGAATTAAATTTCAACATGACTTTTCATCCTCAAACTGATGGGCAATCTAAAAGAGTTATTCAAATTCTGGAGGATATGCTTCGTGCTTATATTCTGGACTTTGGTGGAAACTGGAAGAAATATCTTCACCTTGCTGACTTCGCTTACAAAAACAGCTACCAATCTAGTATTGATATGGCACCGTTTGAAGCTCTCTACGGATGGCCCTGTGGATCACCTGTTTGTTGGCTCGAACCAGAGGATCAACTTATTACCGGACCAGAAGTTATTTAAGAAAATAACGAAAAGATAGTTGTTATCCGTAAATGATTGTTAACAATGTAAAGTCGTCAAAAGAGCTATGCTAACAGAAAGCATAGACCTTTGGAATTCCAAGAAGGCGACTTCATTCTGTTGAAGGTTTCCCCGTGCAAAGGAGCTGTTTATTTTGGTGTGAAAGGGAAACTTGCGCCAAGATACATTGGACCATTCCTGATCGTGCAACGAGTCGGTGTTGTGGCGTATCATCTTGCCCTACCGCCTAAGTTATCACATGTGCATGACATGTTTCATGTCTCCATGCTTCGTAAATTTCAACCTGATCCAGATGTCGTGGTATAATGGTATGACGTTCTGATCTAGTATGACGCGACATACGAGGAAACACCGGTTCAAATTTTTGATCGGAAGATAAAGAGTTTGCGTCATCGTGAGATCCCACTAGTGAAAGTGCTATGGCAACACAATGGTGTCGAGAAGGTGACATGGGAGCTTGAAACGATGATGCAAGAGTAGTACCCACATATGTTTACACTTTGAGGTAAGCTATAATTTTGAGGACGAAATTCCTTAAGAGGGGTAGAGCTATAACACTTCGAGAAATTAAACAGGATAAATTAAGATAATTGAGATTTATTAGTGTGCCTATTCTAGTTTAATTAATTAATTATCTTTATTAAATTTTTATGGTATTTAAGTTTAAATATTTTCAAGGGATTTAAACATTTTCAGTATTTATATTTTTATCCCAGAAGTGTGTGTAGACACATTTCTTGGTCTACTTTTATAAATATCTTTTGAAAT
Source organism: Morus notabilis (assembly GCF_000414095.1). Lineage (NCBI taxonomy): Eukaryota > Viridiplantae > Streptophyta > Magnoliopsida > Rosales > Moraceae > Morus > Morus notabilis. Next base: position 207,997 of record NW_010356724.1, on the reverse strand, counting down.
TTTCCATTACTTTTCTTTATTTATTTTTCTTTCCTTTTTCTTTCTTTTTTTTTCTTTCTTTCCCGTGGCTCCCTCTCAGCTCTTTCACTATCTCTGTCGTTTCCCTCATTCCCACTCTCTCGGTCAATTCTCTATCTCTTTCTCTCTCTCTCTCTCTCTCTCAATTTGTCACAATTTCTCAAGGATTTTGAACCAAAGAGGAACTTTAAGAAGCTTTCAACATCAAGGGAAGGATTTAGGGTAAGATTTTCTAAAAACTTATCTTGAATCTTAGATTTTTCCTTAAGAAAAACTTATTTTTAGTTTGAATTCGATTTTGATGGATTTTGGTTAAAATCATGACGAGATTTGGGGAAATTTGGTTCTTTGGACTTGATTTGTCATATGGAACCTGGTTTTTTTGAATTCCTTTGAAAATATCTCAAATTTGAACTCGAATTTGCAAGATTTAGCCTAGTTTCCCACTGATCAACCATTTTGGCCGACCTGTTTGGTTCCCACTGGTCGACTGGCCCCTTCTCCATTGGCTGACCGGTGGAGATGAACCTCTCTGTTACTGGTTGATCGATGGAGATGAACCTCTCTGTCACTGGTCAACCGGTACATATATAGTTTGACCCTGTTTTGCCTTGAAATGCTGTTTGACCAAGATTTTTAAAGCTAACCCAAATTAGCTTTATTTGGGAACCTAAAGTAGATGGATTAGCATCTTTTATCCATGTTTTGAGATCAAAATCCTTAGAATGATGATTTGAAACATGAAATGATTTATAAAACTTGAAATTGGATTAAGGCACACTAATAGGGAATGGAAGTGTATAATTGAGATTGATTTACTTTAGGAATGAGAATTGAATCCTAAAGTGTTGTTTTGTGTAAATGCTAGCTGAGGAATTGGATTGAAGCACTTTGAGAAAGCAGAAGCTAGGATAGCGCAACGCTAGCAACAGGTTTGCTACTTGAGAGGTAAGATTTCTTGTCTTTTTTTTATAGTCTATTTTTAAAGAGTTTTTAGCCAATGCAAATGTTTTAAAGAAAGGACATGTTTGATAAAGAAAAATATTATAATACAATACCTTGATTTTAGCTATTGGAACCATAACGAACTATTTCAAAGTTTTAATGAATGATTTCTTAAGATAAGATATCTTACGAACTGGTAAACCTGCTGATGGTCTAGATAGGATATGCAGAGTGTATCCTCGAAAGAAGAACCCGAAACTCAGACCGGGCCACTACGGTGGTGTTAAGGCTTATGCTTGTGGTTGTGTAAGTAATTTATCATAGTATAAATTACTTACTGATGCCTATAATACAGAATTTAAAGTTTATACTTCCTTTCAGAAAAAGGATGTTAGGCTCTAGCTATTGTGTTGGAACTGGATATCTTTATTTATTTACTTACTTATTCATTTATTTACTGGTTTATAAAGTTATCTTAAAATACATCCTACTGGGCCTTCTGCTCACATTTTATTTTGCTTCTATAAATATTAAACCCCTCTCAGGCGACGCTAGAAGCAGTGCTGAGTGAGAAACACACTCAGGTAGACTAGTTGGTGTAGATCAAAGGAAGGAATTGTGCACTTTCATCATTGTTGATAAATGTAAAGATTATAAATTCTAAGATTATAATTTCGAATGTCGAGACTGTGGTTGATGTCTATAAATGCTCTTTATATGTTCATGTATGTACAATATTGTATATCCTGTGAGTGAAACCCTGAATGATGCCAGATGCTCAGTTTTTAAACCACTTTATCATAAAGTGTGAAAGTCCCCATCACTTTCTTATTATTTAATTTCAGTTAAAATGTGAGGCTTGTTTGGAAATTACTTTAATATTTTACTTTTGATTTTGAATATTATATTTCCAAATGTTTAAATTCTTTCTTAATTATGTTTAACTTCTAAACGAGCATCCACATCACTAACCCTTGTTTTGGTCTGCTTGCTGCTTGTTGTTAGAGATATTGTAATATGTCTCTTCAAATCGTTGCAACCATTGGTTATTTGTTTCCACACATATCTAAACACCTATTAGCAATAGATATAATTATTGTAATAGATGTATTAATCCGTGAAAAGATACATTTACATTGAGAAATGTACCTTTATGTGAATGGTTGTTATGATTGAAAAGGTTGCATTCATTCATGAAATGGTACGTGATGATTGAGAAGATTGCATTCATTCATGAAATGGCACATTTGTCTTTTTTGATTCTCTAGAAAATTTACATATTTAATTGATGTTCTGGAACTCAATATTATTGCTAGATATTGTGTTCAAGGGTTTCCTGTATCTTGGAGGTAATTTGCCACTAAAATTCATTAGCAAACTTTGCGAAGTGAGGGCAAATAAAACATTAAAGGAAAGTATTCCTATACGCCTCAAACCCTCTCTTGTTTTATGCATTCTTTTCATCCTCTACACATAATTTTTTCCAACACTTGTAACAAGCATTGTAAACAATGGTAAAAGTTTTACTGCTTCAATATTTTAAGAGTACAACGTTTGTATATATATATATATATACAAGTGAAATGAATAGCAGAAAAAAACAGTAATTCTATCTATGGAAAGTTGACTACAACAAATTGCATATAAATATAAAGAATCATATATGAATGATATTGTTGACAATCAGGCATTAATTGGAGAATTATTGTCAATGTGACTATGAGAATTATTTTCAATTATCTTTCTTGGACCGAAGAAGATAGTGGTGTGATTTGGGTAGTGGTTTGGTCAACAAATCAGCTAATTGATTATGAGTGGAAACATGAGAGACACGTAGCGATCCGTTTGCGACTATGTCACGAACGTGTTTCATACGAGAGTGGAAAACTGGATTTGCGCAAAGATAAGTAATGATTGCACCTATGCGAGTTCGGCAACTGTTGATACAATAACTCGATATTCTGCTTCGGTAGATGATCGAGCTACAACTTTCTATTTTCTAAAGGACCAAGAGATTGCATTACCGCATAAGTAGGCAATGTATGCAGTAGTGGATGTGTGATCTTAGTTATTACCAGCCCAATCACCATCGGAGAACGCATGTAAGGAGAACGGCTGGTCGCGCCATAGATGAAGTCCACGATGAATTGTGTTTTTTAGATAACGTAGCACCCGTTTTGCTGTCGACCAATGACGTTCAGTGGGTGCATGCATGAATTATGCAAGCTTATTAACACTAAAGGAAATATCTGATCGTGTGACCGAGAGATATTAAAGTGAACCAATGACGCGATGGTAGTCTGTAGCATTAGTAAAAGTCGAACCATCATTCAAAGTGAGAACCTCTGATGTGGACATGGGAGTCAGTACTTCTTTTGCACCATCCATCATAGTACGAGTGAGAAGGTCACGAAGATATTTGTGCTAACTAAGAAGCATGCCACGGGAGGTAGGAATAACTTCAATGCACCAAGATCTTTCAAAGAGAAACGTTGAGACAAAGCCTTGAGAAATTGGTGCAGAATGTTGGTGTTATTTCCTGTGAGAAGTAGATCGTCAACATAAACAAGAAAATACATTAGAGCACCATTAGTGTTGTAAACAAAAAGGGACGCATCAGATTTGGCATTTTTGAACCCGAAGGCCTATTTAAGCCCATAGATGGCTTTACGTAGACGACAAACATAAGATGGACAAGATGTATCAACAAAGCCTGGAGGCTGCTCCATGTAAACCTCCTCATGCAAAGTGCCATGCAAAAAAGCATTATTAACATCCATTTGTCAGACCGTCCAACCACGACCAAAAGCAAGGGCAAGAACAGTGCGAATGGTGGTGGACTTAACCATCAGACTGAATGTGTCATGATAGTCGACACCGGGTCACTGATGAAAGCCTTTGGCTACCAAACAAGCTTTATAATGATCAATAGTTCCATTGGGTTGGTACTTGATACGAAAAACCCATTTACCCAACACGATTATGAGTCGAGTTTGGAGGAACAAGCTTCCAAGTACCATTTGCAGTCAGTGCATTAAGCTTATCAACCATAGCCTTACGCCAATTTGAGTCTTGAAGGGCAGCGGTAACAGTCATTGGCTTGAACAGGGTGGGAAGAGAGTGTTTGGATATCGTAAGGAGCTGTTTCTATTTAAAAATGTTGTTCTTGGAGCAAGTTTTCATGTTGTGCGTGTTTTTGGTAGGCCGTGATGATCGAAGTAGCCGAGGCGGAGATGGTGGTGGGGAAGGTGTCATCTCAGGGACAAGAGGCACATCATCTAGATAAGCCGAAGATGAGGAAGAATTATGAGGCGGCGCCGTTATGATAGGGTCATCGAAGCGTACGAGTGGGAACAAAGACATCGACACGGGTGGAGGTACTGGAATTGAAAAATCAAGAGAGGCAAGAGACTCGGAACATTGAGACTACTTATGTATGTCAGATGGAGACAATGAGGATGTTGTGGTGGAAGAAAAAGGATATTCATGCTCAACAAATTGAGCATGCTAAGAGAGGTAAATTTTTCTAGAAGAAACATCCAAGCACTTGTACGCACTTTGTTGGGAGCAATACCCACGGAACACACATGATTTGGAATGAGGTTGAAGTTTGTGACTATTGTAGGGTGGTAACTAGGGATAGCATACACACCTAAATGTTCTATGCTTAGAGTAGTTTGGGATTATACTAAAAAGTGCTTCATAGGGGGACTTATGACCAAGAAGATGCGTGGGCATACGATTAATTAGATAAACAACAGTTTGAAAAGCGTAAGACCAATAGGATAAGGGAATAAAAGCATTATGAAGCGGTGTAAGTCCGGTTTTCACAAGGTGACAGTGACGACGTTCGGCCGACCCATTGTGTTATGGTGTGTGTGGTGGTGTTGTTAGGTGTTGGACGCCATGAGGGGCAAGACAATCCCTGAGTTTTTGCTCCCCCCCCGCCATATCTAAATATAGTGTAACTAGATTACGTTTGAAAAAAAGTTCAACCAGAGCTTTAAATTTGGTGAATATTTGCATCACATCAAATTTGAAGTGCATAGGATAAAGCCAAATATACATGCTCAACAAATTGAGCATGCTTAGAGAGGTAAATTTTTCTAGAAGAAACATCCAAGCACTTGTACGCACTTTGTTGGGAGCAATACCTAAGGAACACACATGATTTGGAACGGGGTTAAAGTTTGTGACTATTGTAGGGTCGTAACTAGGGATAGCATACACACCCAAATGTTCTAAGCTTAGAGTAGTTTGGGACTGTACTAAAAAGTGCTTCATAGGGGGACTTATGACCAAGAAGACACGTGGGCATACGATTAATTAGATAAATAGCAGTTTGAAAAGCGTGAGACCAATAGGATAAGGGAGCATATGCATTATGAAGCAGTGTAAGTCCGGTTTTCACAAGGTGATAGTGACGGCATTCGGCCGACCCATTGTGTTATGGTGTGTGTGGTGGTGTTGTTAGGTGTTGGACGCCATGAGTGGCAAGACAATCCCTTAGTTTTTGCTACTCACCCGCCATATCTAAATATAGTGTAACTAGATTACGTTTGAAAAAAAGTTCAACTAGAGCTTTAAATTTGGTGAATATTTGCATCACATCAAATTTGAAGTGCATAGGACAAAGCCAAATATACTTAGTGAAATGGTCGATAAATATGACATGATATTTAAAATTATCATTTGAAGTAATTGGATATGGACCCCAAACATCGGAATAGACCAAATCCAAAGGACCATGACTTACTAAAGATGACACGCCAAAAGATAGTTTATGGTTTTTATTACATAGACATGAGACACAATAAAATTTAGTGGACAAAGATGACGACACGGGAAGAGAGTTTGTGCGGACGATTTGGTGAAGAATGGGTAAGGAGGGATGCCCTAGCCGATCATGCCATGTCTTCAATGATGTCTTGATGCTCACCATCGCCAAACGCGGTCCACCGTGCCTACACCTTTGGGCCACTCATAAACTCCCTTATTATTCGGACCTTGAAGAAGACATGCCCCCGTGGTGAGATCCTTAACAATAAAATGAGAAGGAAAAAATTCAATTGATGTATTATTGGTGTGGAAAAATTTAGAAACGGAAATAAGATTGTGTTGAATGGAAGGCACACATAGAAATTTAGAAAATAAAAAATTAGATGAGGGAGATGAGAGAGATAAAGAATCGGTATGGGTAATTGGAAGCCCGAAGCCGTCACCAGCAAGCACATCATCGCCACCTTCATAGGTGTCATGCGTGGAGAGATTAGCAAGGTTATTTGTCTCATGATGACTTGCACCGGAGTTAACCAGCCAATTCACATCACCTCGTTGCATAAAGGTGTGATTGGCAACATGTGCATGAGAAAGGTTGGCCTTGAGTGTCCGGCATTGTTTGGCAACATGTCCTTGTTTGTCACAGATTTGGCAAACCATATTGGAGTTCAGATTGAAGGCACGGAACCTATTGTTGTTTGGGCGAGTAGAGTTGGAATTCTGTGAGCTGTTTAGTTGGTCCTGAATGAATGGTCGATTGTGACTTGTTAAAGAGTTGGAAGCATTGCGGTTTATGCCGCTACGATTGGAGCCGACGCGAGCAACATTGGCTGTGACGAGGGATACATCAGACCTTGTTCCATCACATTTCATGGCAGTTTCATGTTCCACGAGTTTGTCATGGAGCTCTTCAAATGACATGACAGTGTCGCGAGCATGAATGGAAGCAGAAATTTCCTTAAAGTCAAGACCAAGGCCATTGAGAGTGAACAAAATGAGATCATCATCCGCGATAGGTGCATTGGCGATAACAAGTTCATCAGCGGTGCATTTCAGACCTTGTAGAAATTCAGCAATTGTCTTGTTGCCTTTGGTCATCGTATGCATGCGTTTTTAAAGGTAGATCACACGAGAGCGAGAACGATTGGCATAGAGCATAGCCAATACAAGCATCTCTCGAGTTGACAGAGGAAGCCACAAGAGGCATGATGGGTTCAATTAGGGACGCAAGAATGGCATGGAGGAGCAATTGAGCTTGTCGTCTCTAATGGACAAATTCTGGGTTTTCAACTTCAGTGTTGTTTTGAGTGATGGTAGCAAGAGGGCATGGGGTAGTGCCACCTATATAGCCTAAGAGATTATAACCAAACAACAAAGAATGGAATTGAGCACGCCATGATGGATAGTTGGTGGCTATTAATTTGATAGGAAGCTGGGCAGCAGCGTTAGTGGCTATGAGATTGGGTTGACGAGCAGTTGGGTTTACGACTACAGGCGCTTTGACCATTTGGGTAGTAAACGTGGGGATCGTTTTCTCAGTGGAGGGGATGCTTTGATACCATAAACAATGGTAAAAGTTTTACTGCTTCAATATTTCAAGAGTACACCGTTTGTGTGTATGTATATATATATATATATATATATATATATACAAGTGAAATGAATAGCAGAACAAAAACAGTATTCCTATCTATGGAAAGTTGACTACAACAAATTACATATAAATATAAAGAATCACAAATGAATGATATCGTTGACAATCATGCATTAATTGGAGAATTATTGTCAATGTGATTATGAGAATTATTTTAAAAAATTATCTTTCTTGATTCTCTCTAATACATTGGCCTTTTCGAGTTTCTGTTACACCTCGCGGTGTACCTGCACGAATTGATAAGCAAAATCCAAGGCAAATTTACTTTTAGGGTGAAGGAGGGCCACTAGGTCGACATATTGGTTTGGAGGCTTGGTGTATACTAGGGGTTTAAGTAATCACCCCGAACCCGATTAACTTGGCCTACCCGACCCGACCCTACCCGAAAATATAGAGTATTCTTTTTTTATTAATTTTTTAAATTTCAAAATAGCCCAACCCGCACTATGCGGGTAGGGTCACAGGCCGGGCTTTATTTGACCTGTTAAACCCTACCCGGTTGACCATGATATTGTCTTCCTTCATGATAAGTCTTGGCGTTGTTTTGCCATTTGGGTTTATTAGTATTTAAGGTTTTATGTTGATTTGACCACACTAATCTTAATATTTTGCTATGGTTTAACCAATTTTCTTGTATTATTGGTAAAACTTTCATATTTGACCTGAAAATCCATTTTTTACTCTTGCCCAACAGGTCAAGGAGAAAGAAAAACTTAGGGAAAATTCAGAATCTGCCTCTGCAGGTACTTTTACACCATCTTGTAATACGCCATTGAATTTGTTTATAAGTGAATTCTGATTCTGAGATTGAAGGAGAGGTAGGGTTTTGAAGGAGTGCGAAGAGAATTGTGGCTTGGCGGTGGAGAATTCTGTGAAGGTGGTCGGAAATCAGAGGCGTGGTCGCCCGAGGAAAGTTGGGGTTTTGAACATCAATGTTGAGAAGGAGGAGCAGTTGTGCGAGGTCCAGAAAAATGGTGAGGTTTTTGGTTCTGGTTCTAAAGAGAATTCATTTGAGGTTGGAAAGGGGATGGATTTGGAGAAGATGACACTTAGGGAGTGGTTTGATTTCTTGGAGGTTACTTTACCAAAACTGATGGTTTACCCGAAGTAACCCAGCCAACCCGAGATTACCCGAGGTAATCGAATGGTGTACGGATTCTGGGGGCAAGTAACTTGTTGCGGCCCACTTTTGTTTCTGCCCGATTCTTGCGGGCCGGCTCAATTATTTATTAAAACCCTACCCTACCCAGCCGAATTTCACCCCTAGTGTAGACAATGTAAATAGGAGAGTGGCCTGTGGAACGGCTCGGCACACTGTTGTAGGCAAACTCAATTTGGGGTAGGGCGAGATCCCAATTGCAAGGCTGGTCGCCCGCAACACTTCGCAGCATGTTACCCAAAGAGCAGTTAACAACCTCCATTTGGCCGTCGGTTTGAGGGTGTAGCTGCTGCTAAATTGAAGAGTAGTGTTCCGGCGCTGCCACAAGACCTTCCGAAAGGTATTGATGAATTTAATGTCCTGGTCAGAGGTAATAGAAGTTGGAAGGCTATGTAGATGGACGATGATCTCCTTGAAGAAGAGTTTAGCCACGTAGCTTGCATCGCCAACCTTCTTGCAAGGGAGAAAATGTGCCATTTTAGAGAAGCAATCTACAACCACAAAAATGGAATCAACGTGCTGAGGGGTTTTCGGAAGACCAAGGACGAAATCCGTGGTCAAATCCTCCCAGATATTAGCGGGAACGGGCAGATACATGAAACTTAAAGAAAATGTCGTCAAAACAATTCTTAGATGACACTAGAATGTCCAATGTCGTGTAATAGTACATTTTATGACATTCTTAAAAATGTCATAAAATTTTTTTCATTAATAAAAAATAAGATTGATAAACCGTAGCATTTTCAACAGGTTTCTCCTTCCTCATAAGCCAAAAGTAAGTGTATTACAAGAAAAATAATACCCTTAAAACAAATTAGCACATAATAAAGTCGTTGAGATCATCCTAAAAAAAAATGTTCATACATATATGAAAAATTCTCATGTTTCGTTAAAAATAAGAAACAAAACGTTCTCACGTGATGATTAAACTAAAATACCCTTGCAATCCTCCCTCACGTACGACTCATCGTCATCCACATTGTCATTATTGAGTTGAGAAACATCCTGTGTAGTGCATATGTAGTATAAGCACTCTCATCAAATGCTTCAAGATCATGAAAGCCTCTTGGTGGTGCCTTCAGCACAACATACCAACTCGATGTATCATTTTCTTTGGAGTAAAATACTTGTTTTGCTTGCCAAAATGAATGGATCTCGTTGAAATTGATTTATTCCTTCGTGAAGGTTGACTAATGTGAAGCCTTCTTCCTCTTTTACACCAACCGTAATATTAGCCCAGATGCATTGGAATACATGTAATCGGAATGTATGGAAATCAAGCATTATGATATCCTTTATAATCCCATAACAAGATACATTTGCAATAATGTGTGATGTGTCTCATGCGCTAGATCTACAGACTATCTCTGCCTCTATAAAAACCCCATAATCTTGGGTAGATCTTTCAACCTCGGTGGTATGAAACCGTTTGTCATTGATAATATAATCAGAATTAATATGACATGTAATAGCGTCTGGATCCTCGTGCAAAATATTTTAATCTTTCTGACGCTGTAATCGTACTAGGATGGTTTGTACTCTGCAAAATAGTTATATATATCACATATATAGCATAACATATTTATAATAATAGAAATTGAACAAATAAACGTAATAGATCTTACGATTTTTTTCTGTAACCTTGAGGAAAATGTCTCTGAATGTATCTTTTGCAGCATATTATTATCTTTAATTAGATGCCTATCTTCTTCATCCAAGTGCATTCTAAATTTAAAATGAAAATGATAGAATATTCACGTAAGTGATCAAAAATAATTAGTAATAGCTTTAAAAGAAACAATAGAACAATAGAATATTGTCACTTACTGAAGATAAGGCTCAATTTCTGCAACGTTAAACAATATGTATCTATGAACAATCTTCAACATTTCATCAGTCATCAGTTTTGAGGTTCCTTTAGAAATAGGGCGTCCTTCTAATATTGTCTCGTCTTCAAATTCTTCATTACGAGATTGCTTCTCACCTATCGGGATATCTTGTTGCATGTATCCACTGCATAATCTCATACATTCTTAGACAAGATAGCACTCCGCTATACATCCTTCTGGTCGTGAACGGTTCCTTACATAACCCTTGAGTACTTTCATAAATCTAATTAGAAAAAAATACACCCTTGTATTAATCAACTTAGCAACGAAATAGCAAAATAATACGTAAAATAGCACTGAGTAAGTAACAATACTTTGTAAAAGGATACATCCATCGATATTGCACAGGTCCACACAGTCGAACTTCTCGTGCTAGATGAATAGTCAAGTGAGTCATAATATCAAAAAAACTAGGAGGGAAGTATTTCTCCAACATGCAAATTGTTTCAACAATTTCATTCTCCAATGTTTCGATTTTATTTTTATCAACTACACGTTGGCATATTCCATTAAAAATGAGCACAATCGAAATATTGCAGTCCGTACTTTATTTGGGAGAAGTCCTCTTATAGCTACTGACAATAATTGTTGCATCAGGATGTGACAATCATGAGATTTAAGACCTATAAGCTTGCATTCATCCATAGATACACATCTCCTAATGTTTGAGCCATAACCATCAGGCAATTTCAAATCAAATAACCTTTCCCAAAATAATTGTTTCTCGTTCTTCGACAACGAATGAGGTGCTGCAAGAAGGTAAAATCGATTACCTTTTTTTGTGGATGTAATTCTTTTCTTATGCCCAATGTAATAATCTACACTTGGTGTTGTTCTTTGGAACATTTGGGACACGTAAGTTGTCTTCAATGTTCTATGAAGTAACAAAAAAAAAAAGAAGAAAGTCAAGATATACATAACAATCGTTGTTTAAAAAAAAACAAAACTCTTTTTAGGTTAATATGCTTGTAAATAATGTACCTGCGACATAGGCTCACGATCACTATTTGCATCATTTCCCAACATGGTATTTTGATTCTGTAGCATGGTCAGTAGTTATATTATTAATTTTCAGAGATTCAATTTGTTTTAAAATACCCTAGAAATGGTATTAAAATTTTACCTTATTAGGATTAATGGAACTTGAAGGTCGCAAATCCTGCATTTGTCTCGTACATTCCTTAAGTTCTTGCAGTTGATCTTCCATATTTTTTCTCCATGCCATATTTATTCCTTAAGCTTCCAGAGTTTTGAATGTTACTCCAAATCCCCGACCTCTTACACATCCAGGTCGTTCAGGACAAAGAGCTCTCGTTATTGGATCTTCTGTTATGAGGAGTGATTCCTCATCATCTTCCGATTGAGAATCTTCTTCTACTGCCTAAAAGAATACATTAATAAAATGCTAAATCATTAACTATGCATCCAAACAAATAATAAAAGCATGCATGTGGCTTGTTAGACTCAAATTTCTACTAGTGAATATTCCATCTTTTCGCTTATGCCCCTCAACCCATAGTTCGACTCTGGGAATTTTAGATTTTTTGTTCTTTTCTTTCTGTAAGTCATAAAAGGAACAAATCATTAATAAAAAAAATCATATACCGAAAAAAAAAAAAAAACGTTTAAAAGATATCAAAACAAACGTTGTTCTTAAATGAAAGAAAAAAACTGTTTGTTTTTTCGTAAACTTACCAATTCCTTCTCTAATCTTGCGTAACCCTTTCGACTTGTTGTGTGTGGATATGTTAACTTTGCTCTAACTTTTCTCATTTTCTCACTTTTTTCCTATATGAAAAAATGAAGCACATTTTTACACATTCCAACAAGATAACAAAAATAATTAAAAATAAATAAATAATCTAAAGGTTAAAAAAGTAGATACTTTAAATTCTTTTGATGTTCTGATTTTGTAGAACTCTTCCCACTCATCCGACTTCACATCTGTGGGCTTCCTACGAGCAAGTACTTTGTCTACATCTGGGCTTTTAGCCAATTCATTTATTATTCTTGTGAGAGTACTTTTGTTGTTTCGCCACAATTTTCCCATTAATCTTGTTATGAATTTTTTTGCGGCATATATCAATCTTATATTTTTGCTGCATTAAGTCATGAGAAAACGTGTAAGCATATCAATAAGCAATAACATTTTAAAAGTCCAATTGTCTATAGTAATTGGCACATATTGTCTCACTAGTACCCCGAGTGTACTACTAATGACTTCTTTCCAACAGGTTGTCCTACTTCATTCCATTCGATTTTTTGACATCTATCTTTTCACCCACTGGAAGTATATCTAGTCGTGTTATTAACATTTTTCTTCTTATTTAGTTCTGACTGAATACTTTCATAATCCTCAGTATTGGATTGACTCGAGTCCCCCTCAATAGGTCCAATATTTTTCTTTTCCATATTTCTAGTGGAGTCATAGTCCTCATGAGTGTTTGACTCATCTAAATCTCGATCAACTATTTTCTTTTTCCTTTCTTTTGTCTGCGTCAACTTTTTTCGTCTTTCTGTTCAAATCATTCCTAACATTTACCTCCTCTGTATCATCTCTTTCATGAATTCTTAAAGTTTCATTTCGGTTTTCTGTAGCAGCAATAGCAGCTTGCCATTGCTTTCGTACGTAATCTCTTTTTCCCCTTTTTAGAGCTCTTCAAAAAGTACACATGTACAAAAAATAATAACAATAATAAGATGATGATGATAATGATAAAGAAAAAAACAAAAAGAATGATAAAATATATTGTACCTCTGCCATAATTCAAGTTGTGTATGACTACTTTCTTGATTAGTAGTTAACTGTTCATTAAAAAAAAAAAAAACATGTGAAAGAACTACTATCAACGTCCAAAAATTAAACCAAAAACACAAAAGGAAAGAAAATAATTAAACGAAAAACAAACAGTACCTCTTTTGTTAGTTTTTATCAGTATAATGAAAAGAGCTTCAACAATTTTATTCAATGTCATGCAACATCTTATAAACAAAATAAAACATATTTCAATTACGTGCAAGAACAATTTCTTACTTGTTTCTCAATGATGAAAAGTTGAAAGCTTATTCGATTTGGTGTCTCTTCTTTTTCTTTAGTCTGCTTCACAACCTCAATAAGCCATTTTTTTACGTAATGTGTCAAGCTTTCAATATATCTATAGATATATAGATAGATATATATTTATATATATATGCACATGTTTCCCAATAGTGCATTAATCGTGCGCACGACCCTTCTATAAGGGAGAGAATAAAAAAACCGCGAGAGAGAGAGAGTTTAATAGAGATTAGCAAGTGGTCAGTGTATGGTTTTGGCGGACACATAGAGGGGCTGATTTTGGCGGGCTTGAGTTGGTTTTTTCTTTTTCTTCTTTCTCTCTTTTTTTTTTTTTTTTTTTTTTTTTTGGGTCTATTGGCTAAACAAGGGGTAGGAGGAGTGAGTTAAATCGATGAGATATTATTTTTCACTTTAAAAGAAGAAATAAAAAAAAAGTCTAGAATAGTTATTACACAAAATGTTTTTCAAAAGTTATTTTAAAAAAAAAAATCTAAAGATAAATTTTTTTTTTTTTTCAAACTACATTAAAAGATAAGGAGAAATGTGGCTAAGAAAGTTCAAAGTGGATGGAGTTGATTTTTTTTTTTTTAACGGAAAGGTCACGGTTTTTTCTAGATGCATTTGAATTGTTCAAGCAGGTCGTTGCTAGTTTGGAGAGACTACTGACTTGATGAGTGTTCTGTTACCCGTTGACATGACTCATTTGATGGTCAATGACTAGCGAGCTGTCAATGGCTCGCGGATGAGTGTTGACTTTTATTCTCCGAGATGAGTGTTGACACGTGTATAGTGAAATATGAAGTACGAAATCTAACCTCAACAGACAGTTCATTAGTAATAATTATTATTGCACCAACGTATGGGAGCGTTGAATGAATATGGTTGCCGTGTTTAGTCAGTTCTGGTTAGTTTTCTGCGTTCATGGACTTGGTAATCTAGCAGTTAAAGTTCAATAATCTATTGGTTTACCACTTCATTTTTGCGAATTAGACAACTACTAATCAAGAAGTTTACTAGACTCTTCAGATATTTTTACGGCCCACTTGAAGATTCCCAAGCGTAACTTGGGTCCACGTACTGTACCTTGGGTTATATCGTGAGATATGGGCTGGGCTTTTTCCTTGGAAAGAAACGGGCATCAACAATATTCTTTGTGAATCAACCAATTTTGATACCAATTTCTGATATTTTGTTGTAAATCAACATATTTTGAAGCGGGTTTCTTAACATTCTGTGTGAATCAATAGGTTAACTGATGTATCTCTATTATTTTTAATTGTTTGTTTTTCTAATTATGCTTCTAACATTAGTTTGGTATTAGAGCTTTGCTACACTCCTTCACCATGCTACCTAAACAAGATGCACCCGAGGAGGAGGTTTATAAGCATGATCAGAGGCGCTGGGAGATGAGAACTCGTATTGATATTCGAGAATTCTATGTGACCTTCAAGCGGAGTAGTACTTAGATTGGATTACCAACATTGAAGAAGTCCCTGAATTAAAGAAAGTTCCCGAGCACGAAAAGGTCAAATTGGTGGCGTCTAGATTAAAAGGACGAGCTGTAACATGATGGAAACAAACCAAAGTCCTTCATGCTAGGGTGGGAAAGACGAAGATCACCTCTTGGACGAAGCTGAAGAGACATATGCGTGCGGCTTTTTGCCTACATAATTATGTTCAACTCATGTATAAAAGATCACATACAGTAGATCAATACACAACCGAGTTGAATCAAAACAGAAACATCAAAAAGATCAGAGACAGTAGATCAATACTCAAAACATAAACATCAAAACTGCAAGAAGCCCAACAAAAAAGCAACAAGAACAAAAGACTTATTTGACGAGGCTAATGAGGTTGATGAGATCGGTCTTATATAACTTTTTGGCAGAGACAAACATCGGTGCTGAAGAACATTTGGTGGAGGTTCTTAAAGTATTCATTTTTAAATTTGATACAACTGACTTTATTTTACCAATTTTGAGAGAGGATCGCTTTAGCGAGTTTAACAATTTATTCGCTACAAAGATGGATGGATTATTAAGAACTCATGAAGCAAATCATTTTCTGCATATACCACATAAAGCTACTCTGAATTCAAAGACGAATTCTTTCCAACCGAGGGAGAATGATGAAGCCCGTATTAGGAAAGAAATCATGTTATAATTGGGAATTATTGTGGAAGACAAGTCTATTCTTAGAAATTAGCATTTTTACAATTAGGAAAGTTTCATTTTTGTACTAATTTGGTCTAAGAAAGTCAAGGTTCAGTTTGACTTAATTTTTACAATTAGGAAAGTTTCATTTTTGTAATAATATGGTCTAGAAATTAGCATTTTTACAATTACAAAAGTTTCATTTTTGTAAACATCTGGAAAAGTCTCGTATTCTACCAATGTAGAAAAAAAGATTTACATATTACCAAAGAATTAATCTATTATACAAATAAAAGTCTCCAAATTGAAATAGTTATCAAAAAATTATAAGCAGAAAAATTCTTTGAAACATCTTTTAATTAAAAAAATTTAGTGCCCAATTATAGAAATGTATAAAAAAATAAATGGAATGCTTGCTTTTACTTTTATAAGATATTGTACATTTGATACGATTACATTGACATTTATACACACACACACACACACACACACACACACACACACACACACATATATATATATATATATTCATTCATATGACATAGATATACCAATAAAATTTATATATTTTATATTTTGCTCATGCACCAACAATAGATATACATAGGATTAATTTTAAAAAATCCCCCCGAATTATGACCCTTATAACACTTTGTCCCCCAAATTTTAAAAGTAACATCCGTTTCCCCCGAACTTTATTCCGTTAACAAGTTTGATCTTTCCGTTACAATGAGTGATGAAAATTGCCACGTGGATGAAACTCGACCCATCTGAGGAGGGTATTATTGTAAACTAACCTGCGACAACATTAAGTTATCGGGAAGGGCACCGTCATTTTACTTCGAGAAAGCGGTCCTGAAGAGCTCCGAAATCCGATGGAACTCCGAGTAGACATTGTTCTCATCGGAGGACATGTCAGAGGTCTGGGAGAGAGGCGTATGGCCGAATCCTTGCTCTGATAAAAGCGCGTGCTGCTGCTGGTGAGAATTAGGACTCAGGTTAGGGAAGAACGGGTCCTGAGGATTTTGCGCCTCTTGGAGCTGGTGCGTTTGGGGCTCGTGGAGCTGAGAGGCAAACATTTCATCAATGCAAATGGAACTGGATATCGTATAGCTATAGCGTAGGAAAGACCGATGGAATCTTCCCATCTGACGATTCCATGCTTCCACCGTCCATCGAGATGGAACCAAGAAAGGTTTCGCTTCTCTATGCGGATCACGTGGCTATTGATAAATTTTTGAAGCCTAATGTCAAAAGGCTCTATTTTGATATTTTCTATTTAGGAGGATAGAAATGGTAACTAAGTTTCATCTTATATTTTATTGTGGTTCAAGTATTTTTATTTTATTTTTTTCCTTTGCCGAATAGTGGTCGATTTATGTTTTTAATTAAAGCTCTTGCTAAATTAATTTAGGAAGTTTATCAGGAAACAATAAGGATATATTGATTTGGCTCTAATAAGAGTTAAAGAAATTGTTGGTTTACTCTGATTTTTTCCTTAATATTATTTTGTATGAAGATATTGTACAAGGTTGCTCATGACGAGTTAAAGCAACTTTCAAGTGAAGAGTTCGTGGAGAAGAAGAGACATCTCTAAAGAGATTGATAGATGGAAGCTATTAGAGGAAGAGCAAATGATATGTGGGCTTTAAAGAAATATTCTGCTAGCTATTGGTGTGCTGCAAATTTAGATGCTCATT
Source organism: Morus notabilis (assembly GCF_000414095.1). Taxonomy (NCBI): domain Eukaryota; kingdom Viridiplantae; phylum Streptophyta; class Magnoliopsida; order Rosales; family Moraceae; genus Morus; species Morus notabilis. The sequence continues at coordinate 190,639 of NW_010356724.1, read as the reverse complement.
TAATTAGACCGTTAAAAATGTACTGATCTTGATTGTTAGGTTTGAGACTAGAATTTTGTATGTATTTTTTAATATTTGGAAGTAAAAGAATTTTTTTTTTTTTTTTGGTATGTCTTACAATGAGTTTTTTTTTTTTTTTTAATTTCTAAACTGATTTTAATAATTATGAAAAATATATAAAAACATAAAATCTCATTGATTAAATAAATTTCTTTATCCAATAAAAATCGATGACAGTTATGAAATGTTGTGACAAGGATTTAAAATGACATATTTTGAACGTTGTCGTAACGATGACATTTTTAATGTGACATTACGTAGACACTCATAAAAGTGAAAATATAAAATGTGACAATGTTTTGGTGTCGTGAAAAAGAAATTAACGATGTGAAGGATGTGAAGGATGAAACGTCGTAAAAAAATACAGACTTTCCACGGCACCCCCTTTCAATGACCTTTGAAAAAATGTCATGGAACCACTTTTACGAGATTTTTTAAATGCCGTTGAAAAGCTCTCTGTTGTAGTGCACTGCTGCACTTACGATGTTGGCAGTGTTTTCGGGGGGCAGCAAGGCCCAAATACATGAGGCCATCGGCGGTGACCTTCTTCGGGTCCTTGCAATGGTATTCAGTTAGGTGTCCGGGGCTGTTAGGTCTACCAAAGTCCTGCACAGTATTGAGGGTGAGGAGAAGTACACCCACCTTCGAGTCCCAGTTCGCAGCCCTGAACAGGTTGGGCCTGTCCGCGGCTAGGCTGGACCTAGCGCCAGGCGGGATCATCCCACTCCACACCCACCCGGGGGCTAAAGAGATTCTTTTGGTGACGCATGGGAGATTAACGGCTGGCTTTATTTCCTCGGCCAATGTACCTTACGTGAAGTCACTTAAGAAGGGAGAAATTGCGGTTTTCCCACAAGGGTTGTTGCATTTTCAGTTGAACGACCACAAGACCCACGCGCAGTCTTTTGTTTTCTTCAATAGCCCATACCCGGGACTTCAACTCTTGGATTTCGCTTTGTTTGCTAATGATTTGGCCTCTAAAACTCACAGACGTCTCTCTAAATATTTTCTCAGTAATAAGCTCTCAAATTCACAGACTTTTCCTCTGGAGATATTGTGACGACCCTCCTATGAGGCTGCCACTGTAACTTAAACTTTAACTTGTACTTACTGGGGTTTCTTAAAATTTGCGGAACATTTTTTTTTTTTTTTAATATAAGAAAGAATACTTTCATAATTTGTAATAATAATTTCAAATAAGTGAATCACTAAATTTCTTAAAGCTTTTCTTAATTTCAGTTAAGATAAAACGTTCTAAAAATATCTTTCAAACAGAGCAGCATTGAACTCTTATTTCAAATGCTCTTTAAAAGCCTTTCTAAAACTAGCCAATTCAATCGGGCCATTTAATTTTGACTTTGAAACGGATTTCGTGAGAAATCTTAAATTCAAGTACATCTTAAAGCCCTTTTAAAATCA
>NW_010356724.1:164411-177782 GCF_000414095.1 Morus notabilis | reverse complement strand
GAGCTGTGAAAATGGATGGGTTTTCTTCGTCTCGCTGCACTGAGTCCATAGGGACTGAAATCATCTCAATCGGAGGTCGGATGGGGGAGATATCACGACGGGAAGAAATGGGAATTTCGGAACTTCCGCCGGCGATTGCGGCTGATTCTGGCGGGGTTGGAGGTCGTGCCGCATGTCGTTGAACTCAGCTCGTCGAGATCTTTCTATTGACACCGGTGGTGTCAAAAATGGAGGTCGGAATCTTAACTTGAGTATTTGGCCATTGATGGTTTGTGTGAGAGAGAACGTGAGAGGAGAGAGAGAATGAGCGAGAATAAGAGAAAGAAAGTGTAAGAACCCTAAAAATTTCACTATATAAAGTATCTGATTAAGGCAAGATTACGTGCCTGATCTTATCCTCAATTATTTCTTCTAAACAGATTAAATTTATACTGATTAGAGGTAATTAGTTTAGCTTACGTAAGTTAATCTACTACTTACAGTCCAATATTAATTTCTGAATAATTCAATATTGTTTTATATTCTTACTCGCTTAATATTTCGAACTGTTTCAAGTCTTGAAATTAATTTTAGACTGAACAAATTCTAAATTTTAATTTTCTGTATTCTATCCCGAGAATGACGTTTCTGACAGTGTCAACTCCCGAGCTCATATTGTACCCATCTACTATAGGTATTTATCTTGCGACTTTAACCTAACTGTCTAGCAATTAAGGATTTTTTTCTTCTTTTAAAATGCCAGTGCGTTTTTTTTTTTTATACGCCGCTAACATCGTGCCGTGCTTAGAGATTCTTGAAATTAAGATTCTCAAACTATACTTGTACTGAAAATTATTCCGCCTTAAAATACGGCGAGAATTTATCGATCGAATTTACTTGATCGAAACATGAACTTAACATGAAATTTGCTATAGAATTTAAGAATACATATATTAATTCCATAAATCCTCCATTCACAATATAACATAATATTTTCTAAGAAAATCCTTGGCTTAAAAATACATGAATTGTATTATTTAAGGTCTGGAATTTTCTCAGTCATTACACTTGGTGGCACCAACTAAGGCTATATTATATTTTATTAATCCATTTGAGTCATGAACATTTTCTGTTATCTTTTATTTCGTTGTATAATTAGCTAGCTAGTTGTTGTGGTTTGGTTTTGATTGTTTTGTGGTTGTGGTTTAATAACGACTCTTTGAGCTTGGCATTCTTCGAATTAGTCATTATGGAATTTCTATGAATTGCATATCTAAATTCCATCCTTATTTCTCAATTGGGCATTATGAATATATTTGCCTCCATAGCTACACTTTTTTTTTTATAGGCATCTTTGGTGCCATCTTTTTCTTCGTGAAGATAAAACCTCCAATATTACGTCCTACATGTAATTGCGCGGCAATACATTGATTAAAAGACTGGATAAACTAATTTATGCCTTAAATTTGTCACCTATAACAAAATGTAGAAAAAGCACTAATTACCAAGCTTAGCGTCCGACATAATTATATATCACGTAACGTCATAATTAGTGTCTATATCTATATTTTCATCTATCTATACATAAATTAAAAGAGCCAAATCCCTTTTGATCGTTTGCTTTTAAGGAGGCCACGTGTTGGCAATCTTATTTTTTACCTTTTTTTCTCTTACTTTGCCTCTTTTTATCTCAGAGTTTTTACAATTTTAATTCTTTTTTTTGTGTGCATTTTAAAAATACTCTTTTCTCTCTTGCTCCAATTAAAATAACTCTCACACACAGACCACAAACAAACACACACACATGTATTGTTCATTTTACAACTCAAGTTTTATTGTTACAGTATTTTCTCTCATAAAATTTTAAATTTAATTTTTTTATTATAATATTTTTTTTTCACATACACAACTCAAGTTCTTAACTTGAATCGTGAAGCAAACATACCCTTAATCAAAACACATGTTTTAATTGAAACGTGCAATTCAATCAATTTCAATCTATACATAATTAAAAGAGACAAGTCTCCTTTTGATTGTTTGCTTCTAAAGAGACAGCGTGTCTCTCAAAATAATATTATTTTTTATTTTTGTTTTAATTTAAAATAATTCTTTTCAAATACGTCCTTTTTTTTATCACAAATTGCTTTACAATTTTAATTTTTTTTCATCGTATTTTATTGAAATATCTTTCTCCCACTTGCTCTAATTAAAATAATTCTCTCTCTCTTCCATCCCCCACACACATATTTAACCAATACACATGATCTGATTGAAACATATATTTCAATCGATTTCAATCAATCTACCTATACATCTATACATAATTAAAAAGTAACTCCCTTTTAGTTTTTTGCTTCTAAAAGTTCACTTTTGGCCTCCTCCCCCTCCTCCCCCTCCTCCTGTTTTCCTCAGTTTCTTTTCTTTAGTCTTTTTTTTTTAATTTTTTATTCTTTTTTCTTCTGTTTTGCTCCTTTTGTTTACTTTAATCTTTTTTTAATTTTTTAATCTTTTTTTTTTTTTTGCTTTTTGCCTTTTTTGCTTTTTCTCAAAAATTTAGTTGGCAGCCCAATTTTTTTTTTTTTTAACAATATGCTTCTTTAAACTATTTTTCTTAGTTTCTTTTAATCTTAAACAATTTTGTTTCAAATATGTCCCTATTTAAGATTTTCTTTTCTTTTCTTTTTATCAAAGACTCCTTTACAATTTTAATTCTTTTTTGATATGCTTCTTTGAAGTACTTTTTTTTCCTCTCATTCCAATTAAAATAATTCTCTCTATCCGTCGCATTCACCACACACACACATTAACTAACATAAAACATGCATTTCAATCCATTTGCTTTTTTTTTTTTTTTTTTTATGTTTAGATTTTTATATATTTTAATGAACAAAATTTTCTGTTATTGTTTATTGTATAATTAGCTGGCTTATGGTTTAATAACTATTTGAGCTTGCCATTCTTCGCATTTTGTCATTTATGGATTATATGAATTGCTTTTCTAATTCCAGCCTAATTTTTCAATTTTACCTATAAATATCGATTGGTTGCCTACCTTCATAGCTACTGCTTCATTTTTTTTTTATATATATATAAATTTTTGCCATGTTATTCTTCATTGAGACAGAACCTCCAAGGCCACGTCCTGCCCTGTATTGGGGACATGACGTAGATTAAGACGATGGAAGTTATGACTGGTGTCACTATTTATGCCTTAAATTTATGCCCAAAAGCACTAATTACCATGCTTAGCACCATATATTATGTGGACATTTGGTTTATAGATTTAGAATCATGATTCAGAACTATTCTCAATTAACGTGTGTTTTTTATGAGAGAAAATACTGTACTGAGCTACGAACCATGGCACAAATCCTCGTACGAAATACCCCATATATCTTACCCACATGTTTAGTGGAGTACTTCAATTACAAAATATCATGTAACAATATAATTATGTGTTGACAGGGAAGCCCTACATGTATACTATTAGTATTCGGAGTGTAAGCACAGTTTCAAAATATGATTTTTTCAACGGAGGCCTTTGTAAAAATAACTTAATAAGAAAGTTTTATTAGTAAAATAACTTTTTAAAAATTTTTATTTGTAAAATGATTACAGAACGATCAGGAACAAATTATGTGGCTACTTGATCAAACTCTTGATTAATCACCAAAATGGTCCTATGTCTTTCTTGAGAAAAAAAGTCCCATTTCTTAATTTCATGGTCCAAGTGTAAATTGGTCAAAAAGTTTGGAGACCCCACAATTATGCCATTAAATTATTGGTATTTTTTCCTTAAAAGAAAAATTATTGCTATTTTCTGATTAATTACTTGTTGATATACGATTTGGTTATGCTCCTCTTCCAACTTATTTTTTAAGTTAGGTGTCATTATTGGTGTATTATATTGTAGAAGTTGTATTGTGTTATATTGTATTATTATTATATAATATGGTGTTTAGTGTTATGATGTATTATATAAGGGTTTAAAATGTAAAATTTTATAAAATTTTAACGTCTAAATGCAATTTTTGAAAAATTTTGGAGTCACAATATAATTTTTCAAAAAATTGAGGTCATATTTAAATTTTTAAAAAATTTTAAGGACAAAATGTAATTTTATAAAAATTGAGTGTCAAAATGTAAATTTTAGAAATTTAATTTTTAAAGAATTATAGGTTCTGACATGATTTTATGTTGACCCGACTCCAACCCCTAGCTATACTAAATCCTAACATGGATCATAAATTCAATACAAAATAATACAATACAATACAATGGATTAAAAATGCGCCATATTCTATAATACAACATAAACTATATTAACTTTTACCATTGTAAAACTGGTCATTTTCCAAAACAAGGTGATGTCTTGAGCTTATCTAGAAAGTTAACACTTCGGTACACTTCGAGGAGTCAGCATTCCCAATTCAACATGAAACAAATACAAAAATGTAATTTATGATCCTCGCCTTTTCTGTTATTCACACCTCAATAAATATGTTTTCGGCCATTACCACATTCTATACACGAGTCACAATATAACCCATTACCCACGTAGCCAACTATCAGAGCCCTTAAAAGAGATATACAAACGCAAATTAATTAGGAAGAATACAAATTAAATCAACTAATTTGACTAATTCGAACTCAACAGAAATATATGAAAAAAATCCTGTAGTGAGATAAAATATCTTCTAGGGATCGCTACAGAAAGCGCAGAAAATTAGCATTTCTGCCCGACTAGTCTCGCAAGAAGCTATTTTATTCTTGCTATTAGCTTTTAGACTTAAAGCATTATGCTTAAAAAAAGGACATGACTGCAGTACCGTGACAGTAATCTGAGTATCGACATGATGACACGATTCAAAATTCACACGAAGTTAACGAATTTGAGTTTATTATAAATGAGTTTGTGTCATAATCGTGTTAACATGATTAACACGATTAATAAATAGGTTGGATTAGGATTGACCTCTTAACACGAAGTGACACGAATTGACACAATTAACTATAAGTGTCATCTATAATATAATGATATGTGATATAACATGAAAATTTATATGACATATTTAAATACAAATAATGTAATTTTAATATTTGTAGGTAAAATTCATTTATTTTTTTTAAAATAAAAAGATAAATTGACCAATAAACATTTAAATTTGTTTTGACTGTGTTAAATAAGTCATTATTATATTAGTTATTTATTTAATATATTAATTTAAACGGATTATACGTGTTGACATGATTAATAAATGTGTCGTGTTTAGATTTACATTTTTAACACGTTTAATAAACATATCGTATTTGAGTTAATATTTTTTTATACGATTAACAAACAGGTTAATACGAACACGACCCACTAACACCAATTGCTACCCTTACTGTGACCGAATCTGCCCCACAACTGGTCGCTCCGTCATGATGGTTTGCGACCTTCTCCGAGACGAAATCGCGCCCTCCTTCACAATTGGTCATGACAAAATTCCGGTCTCGATAGGTCGCACTAAATCGTCGACGGAATCACTGCCAAGAGAAATTGCCTCCCTATTGCAAGTTTCGAGATCTCCAACGGAATCGCTGACCTACCGTCGCAATCTTCCTGGTGATCTAAATGCTTTCATATTTTGGGGATCGCCGGCAACAACCCCTCTCGACGACGAGGAGCAGATTCAAATTAATCTGTAATATTCATTTTTTATTTTTTGGATTTTAAGAGATTTGGTGTGGATGAGCTCATCAATCTATGGGTCATCTATGGGTCAGCTTACTTTTTTTTTACCGTTGATGCATATCTAATGGACTAAAAATGTCGATAACACGAAATGGGCGTGCAGTATCTTAGAATTTCCCTAAAAAATTTTGAGAGAGAGAGAGGGAGACTAGTTTTATTGCACTAAATATCATCTTCACTGCGAATCAGCTTAATTAGTCCTTGCATCCATGGCCAATAGCCCAATACCAACCTTTACAACTAGCCGAGAAGTCATTTGTCCGCGAGAGAAACAGCGAACAACATGTGTTTTCCTCAAGCATTACATTTGAATGAAAACACGAACTACTTGTCGTTTTCACAAGAAATTATCAAACGACAAAGTGCCTGTATTTGTAGAAAGAAAACGACGAAATACATTTAACTTATTACTAGTGTTATTATTTTAAGTAGAAGCGGGATGTCGTTGCGCTATATACGACAATAACCCTCTTAAAATAACAACATATACAATTCTTCATTTTTTTTTCTCGATCAACAGAGTTTATTTTTTTATTTTTTTATTTTTTATCACAGAAAGGCTTAAATGCCCTTGAAGAACAACTACAAAAGAATGAGAAATTAATAAATGAAAAACTAAAGTTTCAAAATGCAAAAAGGACATTCAGCTTTCAGCGTACCCTGTCTACCAAAATAAATTAGTTAGAAGCGGAATTAGATGAGGACATCCAGGAACCGTTAAAAGTTGGTTTCAGATATTTGGATAATGACTAGATATTAGCTTCATTAGTTTCAATCAAAATTAGGATTGATGTCTATAATTAGTTCAATCTGCTTTGATTACCATCCTCCAGGGTAGTGTAGTAGAAAACTATTTGTATTAGTAATAATAGTGTCATTTATTTGCAAGTCATCTAAATTAGGCTGATATGAACCAACAGTTATCACATAATATGCCAAATTACCAATGACACATTCTGTTTTTCAGCTTCTACTTTTTATTTGGAGCTACATTTAGTTAGTTAGTCTCTCTTAAAAGACCCTGCTGCTGTCCCTCAAAATTGAAATGTTCTGTTATCGTGCGCATACAATTGATCAACTTGTAACATTAAACATATTTAAATATTATCAGATTGTAAATATCAAGATGCAGATATGAAGATCAGTTGTGTACCAAAACATTAAAGAAAGACTTGGAAGTCAATGTCTAAAAGTCTTCCTGTATCCTCAGTTCCTCAAGTCAATACCTAAATAAAAGTTTGGGTTTTTAACACAATTGCCCCCGAATTTGTCGTGATTTAGCAAATTATTCTCCGCACTCTCAATTTTGACAATCGACCTCCCAAACTTGTAAAGTTGTTGTAATGTACCTCATTTTATTAAATTTGCTCAAATTGTTTATTAAATTCAAGGGATTAAAAGTTAAGGAATTGAAAGATTTGTGTCATATTTGGATTGAGATGTTAGAATTTTTAGCCGAATATATTTTTTCAACACTAATTTAACACAATCATCGTTAAAATTGGGCATATTGTAAAAATTTTACAAGTTAATAAGTTGAGGGGCAACTTGCCGAAATCAAAAGTTCAAGGGGCAAATTTCTAATGCCATACAAGTTTAGGGGGCAATCTTGTATCCTCAGTTCCTCACTAAGCTTTTATTTTAACAAAGTATTTTATATTTTGCATCTGTAAACACTCTGATAGCGAAGTTGCTTGAGCTTCTCTTTCAATACGACTGCAAAGTGCAAAAAAAAAGTAGAACCCTTCCATCAACCGAAATCAGATGAATCCATGTTTCTTTTTTTCTTTCATGTGCACGTTTTTAGCGCAAAAACACTACTCTAATTATGAAAACTTGAACAACCAGAACTGCAAGTTGGCACTGCAAAAGGAGAAATTAGAATAATCTCCATGTAGTATGAATCAGTGACTAGATTCCGCCCACTTCAATTTTTTTATGATACATATAAGAAATCAACCTGTAACATGAACCATATTTAAATATTACCAGAATGTAAGTATCGAGCTGCACAGATGAAGACGGGTTGTGTGTCACAATGTTAAAGAAAGACTTGGAAGTCAATATCTAAAAGTCTTCATGTATCCTCAGTAATCTCTTCTATTAATCCATTAAAACTTTGTTACAGATACCAATTAAGACTAGTTATGTATATATTTAAATACAGTCTATATAAGTCAACCCGATCTATATTTATAGAAATGATTCTATAGCTGGCATAAAGAATTGGTTGGGGAAATAGGGTATATTTCTCACTCAAAAACAACTTCACTGTGTGAACAGTACTTATAAATAGTACCGTACACGTGAATACTCTCGTATATGTGAATAGTACCGTATAGAAACCCGATAAACCCGACAGAATAACTACTGAATACTGAAAATAAATAAAAGAATATCATAATTGATAGCGGAGTTCGGCTAAATATTGTCTACTTATCCGGGCACTGTAGACCACTCTATTTATTAAAGAGAAGAAAGATTACAAATTGGATTGAAATTACAAAAGCCCCCAAATTAAATATCTAAAGAATTTCCTACAAATTTACAGGGAGGAGAAGCTCTCAGTTTTTGGGATGCAAAACAAATTAGGGGAGACCTGTATTAATAGACATACCCCTCTTCTACGCGTGAATCGGCTGCAAACAGCTGGGTTCACTTTTTAAAATAAGTATAATTTTCGGTACTCTCTCTAACTTTCTCTTTTAATTTTTAATATAAGTATGCAGCCCATATTTTTGACAATGAGCCACCCATATAACTAACAAAATTATTGATGATTAAAACAAATATAATTTATTAAGATTTACCCGTTAAAAAAAGAACATAGAGATTTGATAAGTAAAACAAATATAATTTATTAAGATTTACCCATTAAAAAAATATCATAGATGTAATGACTGAGAAAATTCCAGACCTTAAATAATACAATTCATGTATTTTTAAGCCAAGGATTTTCTTAGAAAATATTATGTTATATTGTAAATGGAGGATTTATGGAATTAATATATGTATTCCTAAATTCTATAGCAAATTTCATGTTAAGTTCATGTTTCGATCAAGTAAATTCGATCGATAAATTCTCGCCGTATTTTAAGGCGGAATAATTTTCAGTACAAGTATAGTTTGAGAATCTTAATTTCAAGAATCTCTAAGCACGGCACGATGTTAGCGGCGTATAAAAAAAAAACGCACTGGCATTTTAAAAGAAGAAAAAAATCCTTAATTGCTAGACAGTTAGGTTAAAGTCGCAAGATAAATACTTATAGTAGATGGGTACAATATGAGCTCGGGAGTTGACACTGTCAGAAACGTCATTCTCGGGATAGAATACAGAAAATTAAAATTTAGAATTTGTTCAGTCTAAAATTAATTTCAAGACTTGAAACAGTTTGAAATATTACGCGAGTAAGAATATAAAACAATATTGAATTATTCAGAAATTAATATTGGACTGTAAGTAGTAGATTAACTTACGTGAGCTAAACTAATTACCTCTGGAGAAGCTCTCAGTTTTTGGGATGCAAAACAAATTAGGGGAGACCTGTATTAATAGACATACCCCTCTTCTACGCGTGAATCGGCTGCAAACAGCTGGGTTCACTTTTTAAAATAAGTATAATTTTCGGTACTCTCTCTAACTTTCTCTTTTAATTTTTAATATAAGTATGCAGCCCATATTTTTGACAATGAGCCACCCATATAACTAACAAAATTATTGATGATTAAAACAAATATAATTTATTAAGATTTACCCGTTAAAAAAAGAACATAGAGATTTGATAAGTAAAACAAATATAATTTATTAAGATTTACCCATTAAAAAAATATCATAGAGATTTGATGAGCATCAAGATTTGTTAGATTTCGAAGAATGCTATATACAGTAATAACTATATAGTAATGGAATCTCTTGTCACTGTTTTCAAATTTGTCAAGTCAGTTGTCATTAAACTTTAAGATTTCAGTCAAACAAGACACAGACTTAGTGCATGCATATTTGCGGTTGGTCTGCCCTCCGCGTGACTGAGTGTTCAAAGTATATACTCTCGGAAAGTGTCTGAACACGTTTTAACTTATCTATTTATTACTCGCAGATTTTCCGATGGACTTCAGAAATGAGATTCCTTCCTCGCCAACATGGGAGAAGTATGAAATTTGGCACGATCCTGAAATTGCTGGAGTTTTATAATTATACAAGGTTAGCAAAAAGAAAATGTCAGCGATATCCGTTGAATGATAATTTCTTTATTGTAAGTGAGTTTAATATTCAGAATCAAATATTAGAATAGATTTGCACATGATTCATGCCAGCATTAAAAAATTAATTGATAAAAGACCAGAAAATAATCGTCTTTACTTCACTAGGTCAACGGCTCGACTAAAGCTTTGTTTTGTGCGTGCTTACTAATCAGGAATTGAAAGAATAGCAAATAAATTCTAAGAAAAAGGAAATTAAGTTCCAGAACTCCATTAAAGTGTTTGCTAGTTTAATTAGGAATTAAGTTATAATGGGAAATAAATTCCTATTATGTTGTTTACTTACATAAAAATTAAAAGGTATATGAATATAATAAATGTGCTTACAAAAATACCCCTATGTTAAGTGGATAACTAACTTAAATAAGGGTAAATTTAGTAAATAGGTTAGTTGATCCTATTTATTAGGGGAAAAAATTAAATTTCCCAAGTAGGAGGTGAGATATATATTCCCCTTATCAAGGAACTTAATTTCTTATTTGTAAATAGGGCCCATGTAATTCCATTACCAAATGCAAAACTAAACATAAAGAATTTAAAATCTGAAATTTAATTCCCTTCCCTGAAATTAGATTCCTATTGAAAACTCAAATTCGCGAAGCGAACGAGTCTTAATATTTATCTCTGTCTCGTTAGCAAACTCTGATCAGGAAGATATTCATTGGCCACTCTTATCAGCGGCAGTTACGTTCTCGTCGTTGAGTGATTATAGAATTTTCATGATTATTAAAATAAATCAGCTTGCAACATGAACCATATTTAATTTTTATTACCAGTATGTAATTATCGAGACGAACAGATGAAAATGAGTTGTGTATCACAAGATTAAAGAAAGACTTGGAATGCAATATATAAAAGTCTTCCTGTTCCTCACTTGTATAATCTCTTCTTATCGCCATATTGAAGAAATACTTGGAACTCAATATTTATCCAAAAGTCTTCCCGTCACTCACTAATCTCTTCTGCTAACCTATTAGTTTATAGTTTGCGGCTATAAACACACACTACTACAGACGCTAATTAAGACTAAAAACAAACATTTATAGAAATGATTCCATGGCTATCATAAAGAACTATTGTTAATTCTTGCCTACCAATAAAACAAATACAGTTATCAAGATCTCTTGGATGAACTTCAAGATCATTAGCGACTTGAACCAACAGACTCATCGAACTTTCCATTTCAAGAAAAACTCTTGAGTAGAATTCACACAACATGAAATGGTTAGTCTTAGATTTGGAAGCAACGCTATATACAGTTATCACTATATATACAGTGATGGATTCTCGAGGTACTGTTCTAGGTACCGTTGTGAAGGCGCCAGTTCTCCATTAAACTTTCAAGTTAGATTTGAGTTTAGTCAAACAGGACGCAGATTTAATTAGACCTACCAAATCTTAACTTGTTTTGAATATGAATCATTAGTCGTAAATTTTTTTATGGACTTCTCGAAATTAGATTCCACCCTCACATGGCAGAAAGTCTGAAATTTGGCATGAGCCTGAAATTGCTTGAGTTTTATAATTGTACTTGATTAAAGAAATTGTGTAACCTAACTCTCATCATATTAAACAGCACATAATTCGTTCTGTCCACAAGATTAGGCAATGAAAATGTCCGCCAAATCCGTTGAATGCCAATTTCTTTATTGAAAGACGAGTTAAGTTTTCAGAATCAAATATAAGAGTAAATAAATTCATGAGCCATGTGAGCATTAAAAAAAAAATGAAAAACCAGAAGATAATTAACTCTTGACTTCACTTTTTTTTTTTTTTTTGTCTACTCTTCACTTGGTCAACGGCTCAACCTTCCACTGGTTCTAGTTACTAGCTCAACCATTGCTTACCTTCAGTAAGTGAAGAAACTTCCAAGCTCTTTGTTTCTAGTTGGTCACTTTTCTTCCAAATCCAACAACTATATATACTCATCACTATTCTTTTCATTGCAGAAGAAACTGAGATTTGATATTATCTCTGTCCCTTGAGCAAACTCTGATAGGGAAGAAACTCAGTGGCCGAACTTTTTAACCATGAAGGATGATCTCGTGGCTTCCATGATCAGATACCTCCCTTTCTTCATCTGCGGCAGTTACGTTCTCATCGTCGTGACGGGCTACAGATTTTGCAAATACTTGGAGGTAAAGTATAAGTGGGTTAAAAGGCACTGGAGCTTTCTGAACGCTCTTTCAAGAGATATCCAGAAAGTGAAAGACTCAGTTAAAGAAACAAAAAAAAGAGCAAGTGAATTTGGTGAATCAGAGCTGAACCTGGAGGGAATAACTCAACCGTTGCAAGAAATCGAGACGCAGTGGGTGAGCAAAGCAGGGAACGTGATTTGGGAAGCCGAGAGATGTATTCAATATTTTGAGAATTTAACTGCCATGAAACGGATTTCGTGAGAAATCTTAAATTCAAGTACATCTTAAAGTCCTTCTAAAATTACTCATTTAAATCGTCATGTTTAAAATTCATTTATTTGTTGCATGTACTGTTGCAACGTTCTAAAACTTAAATACTCAAAACTAGGGTTGTTAGTTACAACCTTGGTTTTCTTAACATACATATGTACGTATACTTTTTAAACATACATACTTGAAACTTTTGAATCATATAGACATATACATGATTTTTCTTAAACTTACTGCGGACAATAACTGCGTGAGCGGTATCCATTCCCATCTCCACCATTCGTCCACCGCTCGCCATTGCCCTTCAAGAATTGCTGATAGGTTTCTTACCTACAGCATGAACATATCTGATTGAGCTTTCGCTCAGCAAGTAGGAACTATATCTCACAAAATAACTGTAAGTACACATGAATAAATATGCATGAGCTGATTATGCTTAATTATGACGTCTTATCATAGTCTTATTATCTTATCTTATATTTCTTACTGATGGGCCCGAGTGCTCGCGTACCACTTGCGCGCAATCATCGGAACGTGAGGGTTTGCAAGGTCCCCCACGACACCGTGATTATAACTGGAATGCCTCCCTTGAGTCGGAGGACATTATTGTTATTTTCTGTTTCTCCCTTGTGAAGCATGAGTTACCTCCCTTGTGGAGGCTAGTACGGCACTCAACTGATAATTATTCTTATAAGTTCCTCTTGACTTATTAAGGTGTATGCAATATGACATAGCAAAGCATACTATAACATAGAATGTACTCAAATACATATACTTCATGTGCACTGCTTAAGTGTATGCAGTATGATCTAGCATAATATACATAATATTAAATTAACTCAAACACATATAATTCATGTGCGCTGTTTATGTGTATGCAGCATGACATAGCATCGCATACAATACTTAAAGCATAAACATGCATATATAACATGTGTAACTTTCTCTTTAAAATCTATTCATACTGTAGGCGAGATTCCTACTTAC
>NW_010356724.1:154906-164391 GCF_000414095.1 Morus notabilis | reverse complement strand
AAAACATGAACTTAACATGAAATCTGCTACAGAATTTAGGAATACATATATTGATTCCATAAATCCTTCAGTCACATAATATTTTCTAGGAAAATCCTTGGCTTAAATAAATAAATTGTATTATTTAAAGTCTGGAATTTTCTCAGTCATTACATCCCTTTCTTCATCTGCGGCAGTTACGTTCTCATCGTCGTGACGGGCTACAGATTTTGCAAATACTTGGAGGTAAAGTATAAGTGGGTTAAAAGGCACTGGAGCTTTCTGAACGCTCTTTCAAGAGATATCCAGAAAGTGAAAGACTCAGTTAAAGAAACAAAAAAAAGAGCAAGTGAATTTGGTGAATCAGAGCTGAACCTGGAGGGAATAACTCAACCGTTGCAAGAAATCGAGACGCAGTGGGTGAGCAAAGCAGGGAACGTGATTTGGGAAGCCGAGAGATGTATTCAATATTTTGAGAATTTAACTGCCATGAGAACATTTCTCAACAGCTATCTTTTTGTCATCTTGAATCTGATTTCCATAGTTGACCTTACACTTGGCATGAGGCGAACCACGGAAGAGATAAACAAGCATTTTAAGGAGCAGAAAGAATTAACCAACAAGTTGTGCGGATTACTGGAGGAGTCGAGGAATAGACTTAGAGGATTGCAGGACACTATTGGCAAGATCGAGAGCGAATCACTCGGTTCCAAGGTGCCTTTTAGCCCCACACTGGCTTTGGCTCTAGAGCGGCTCATCAGCACTCAGCACCAAAACTTGATACGTGGGGAATTGGCGGAGCAATTGCGCTCGACAGTTATACAAGGCAGGGTTCTACAGGCTTTTGTGAAAGATTTGCGGTGGTTCAAACTGGAAAGCGAGATAGAGAATGCCTGGATGAAGGAAGCAGAAGATGTCATTAAGGAAGCAGATGAAGAAATCAACGGCAGTTCGGAGCGGGAAGCGATGATAGTAAGGTGGCCTGTTGCTTTTGGTCTCCGTAATTGGATGGCAAAGCGTAAGCTCAAGAAAAGCGTAAACTATTTTGGTAGTAGGTACTCCGATCTTCTGGAAGCAAAAGACAGATATGGTCTTAGATTTATCAGAAGAGTCTCGTCGAAACATGTCCGGCGACGTTTCCAGCGCATGGATGATGAAGTGATTTCGATAGTTCTAGACAACATCCGAAAGCAGGTTCCAACACGTAGTGCAGAATACTCTCAAGAACCGCATCGTCGCATCGGGTCGTTGTGCAAACAGATGGAGAATATCCTACAACTTTTGAAAGATGAGAATGAAACTGAAGGCGCAAGGCATGCTAGAATGGCTTGCTTCCATCTACTAAGGAAAACAGCCACCGAAGCACAGGAATGCATCAAGAACTACATGGAAGCATCACCACCAAAGTTAGTATTTGAAATTAACAGAATCCATAACGCTGTCGGTCTCCTTCATAAAACGGTACAAGTGTGCACCATCCAGGTCATCGAAGATTCCTGCTCTGTTGTTGGTCTGGAGGAAGACGTGCATAAATTTGTTTCAAAGCTCACTACCAGTACTAACGACGGAAGTGGTGGACATCCATCCGTTATCTCCATTGTGGGGACCAAAGGGATTGGTAAGACAACTCTGGCTAAGGAAATCTGTAATCATAGATCCATTCTCAACCACTTTAAAGTCTGTTGTTTTATTTCGTTACCACATGGAGATCAGTACTCCAATGAAACTCTACTTCTCAAAAACATTAGAGACCAGATCATGCAGACACGGGACAAAGGGCGTGAGAAAGAATATTTGATCGATGAAATATGCGGTTTCTTAAAGAAGCAGGCCTGCCTTGTGGTTCTGGACGATCTTCGGACAAAGCAAGCTTGGAATGTACTAAAGCAAGCATTCCCAGATGACAGCAAGAGTGTTGTTATTATCACAACACGCAGCATAGCAGTAGCTTCACATGCTAACGCAAGCGGCAACACCAGCAACATCCATCGACTTAGGCTACAAACTGGAGAAGAAAGCTGGGAGTTTCTCACCCAGATGGTCCCTTTCCCTTTTAACAGTAAAGGGAAAATTAGATCACTTGCAAAGAAAGTGGTAGCAAGTACCGGAGGCCTGCCACTTGCCATTCTACGTCTTGGATATCTATTGTCTGGGAAGTGTCTCAATGAAGCCGAGTTGTCAAGGGTGCTTGAGCGCGAGCATGGCTCTCACGTACTGTGGGCTGAGACCTGGGACATCAACAAAGAGCGCTTTCAATCCTATCCAATTCTTGATAGATGTTTTTCTTACTCTGAATTCTTCCCTAGAGACTTTGAAATTCCCTCGAGGAGATTAATTGCTCTATGGGTTGCTTCAGGGTTGTTTGAAGCAGAAGAAATTGCAAATGATCAATCGAAACAAGTACATAGTAGTGGAGATGCTCTGGAAGAAAAAACTCGGGAAAATGCTGCTTACAAGTGTCTTCTGGAGTTGGTTGATCGTAATATGATCCAAGTAGTTGCGAGAAAGCGTAATGGGAATGTCAAGACGTGTCGCTTTCCAAGCACTCTAGTAGAAATTTGGTTCCGCGAGACAAGAAAGAACACGATTACAGCTCGTTCGTGGTCCCTATTTTCGAGTTCTGATGGGCAGCTTGCTTATCGTTTTGACGACAAGGATGCAAACTCTGGTCGTAGTGTTCATGGTCTCAACTCAGATATTGTTTTTCCGGAGGAAAAATATCCCAAATCCATTATGTTCTTTGATACGCGAGAAGGAAATGAGCCCGGTGAAGACATAGGCAAGTTTCTCCTCAACGGCATTTCCAGTCGGCGCTTTGAAGATTTATGGGTTCTTGATCTTGAAGGCGTGTTCAGACCTCAATTGCCAAGCAGCATAGGGAAATTAAAGAAGCTCACATATTTAGGCCTAAGGTGGACTTACCTAGAAAATCTTCCAGAATTCATAGGTAGCTTGTTGCAACTCGAAACCCTGGATTTAAAGCATACATATGTGAGGGAGCTCCCTAATTCCTCTTGGAAACTGAAGAAACTGAAGAACCTCTACTTGAACCAGAGCTGCCGAATCAAAATCATGCATCATCGAAGCGCCATTTCCACAAAAAATCTGAAGACGTTGTGCGGCGTGTTTGTGGATCATGAGCACAGTGATTTGGCCATCAATCTAGGCAAGTTTCAGAGCCTCCAAAAGTTGGGGATAACAATATTCCAGTTGCCGGTAGAGCAGCAAAAGAACTTGGTAAAAGGGATCGTGGAACTGGCCGACCTAAGATCTTTGACTTTGAGGTCAATTGACGAGAAGGGCGAGTCTCAGGATCTCAAGTTGAAGTCTTTTAAGAAACTTCAGAAGCTCACCAGCCTATATTTGTTGGGAAAGCTAGAAAAGCCTGCCATCATAAGCACCCTCCCAGAAAGCCTCGTTGAACTTACCTTATCTGCTTCTGGACTTAAAGAAGACCCCATGTCAAAGCTAGGGAAGCTTCCAAAGCTTAAATTTCTGTCTTTCCTCTCCGGTTCTTATCAGGGAGCAATCATGGTTTGCTCCAAAGAGGACTTTCCTCAACTCCTGGTTCTGCATATTTGGAATCTGTCTGATTTGGAGAAACTCGTTGTGGAGGTTGGAGCCATGCCAAAGCTGAGGGAGTTTGAGGTCAGATCATGCAAAAAATTAACATTCACTACTGGGTTAACCAACTTAAAGGTCCTCCAGGTGTTAACCTTGAAAGACGTGCCTGACGAAAACGCCATCGAGAATGAGTTCGCTGCAGCGAAGGAGAATTCTCCGGACGCAATCGTGTGCTGTCCTAAAATCAACAGAAACAAAGAGGAAGCTGGTGCAATGCAAGGTTTAAGTCATGATCCCATCACAGGCTAATTAGGTATATATAAGTCTTTACTGTTGTTCTTTTTCATTTCTTTCTCTTGCTCCTCCTTGGTCTTTGAATTTACTACTTTCCTCCAACTGAAAAGTACTATTTCATTCTCATTTGATCAGTTGTACTCATTTGGCGCGATGCATCGACAAATCGTAGCGAGGCATTTGGACCGAAAACGATGCAAGTGCTTGTTGGCAACTATAGCGAGGCATTTGGATTCTTCTTCTCGGATTTTTATCTATCTTTGTTGTGTTCCACTTGTTATGATCGTATTATTTGTCATTTTCTCGTGTTCAAGATTGAACAGAATAAATGGAAACACTCGGGTGGTTTCCGCTTTTCCATGATTAAATTTCATGCCTTAAATAAATGTTAGCTGTAGTTTGTTTGTTCTTTTTTCTGTTTTTCTGTTTTTCTGTTTTTTTTGTTTTTTTTGTTTTTTTGTTTTTGCAAGACAATCAGCTCTTGATTTATTTAGAAACCAGATGGATTTAAATTTCAGTGTCCTTTGTCTCATTCAATTCAATCCAAATGACCAGAGCATTATGGTTTAACAATGAAGTCTTCTGCATGTAGCGTTCAAATTTGGTGGTTTTATTTTTTAATAAAGTGATAGTCCCCCATACCATATCTAAGAAAAAAAAAAAAAAAAAACAGAAATTGTACTAAATAGTAAATTTTTGAAATTAAATTAAGTAAATAGCCTATTTTAAAACTATTTGAAATAAATAGCAATTTATTATGTAATAACGCCCGGTAAAATTAAAGTGAGGTATTATGCTTAATTATGTGCAATTGAGATTATTAGTGTGCCAAATTAAATATTTGAAGATAAATGTTGATATTTTTTAGACATGAGATTAATTTTAGGACATTTTGATTATTTTTGAAAATTTTCATTTTACCATACACCTTTTGAATTACATTTTTACCCCTAACTTTGAGAAATTTTACAATTGGGCCCTTTGTTATTTCTGCCCCAAAATCACGTGACTTCGGCAAGGAACATTTTGGAATGTTCATTTAGACGTCCAATGCACCACTTGACCAAATTTCATCTCATTAAATTTCCTTTGCATATATAATTGTGGAAAACAAGATTAACTTGTAACTTTCCTTGCTTTTTTTCTCTATCTCGTTCTTTTTCTTTCCTTTCTTTTACTGTGATGCTACAACCAGAGAAAACGGCCATACCCCATCCCAAATGAATTAAAGAAATAAAATTCAAAAGCTTTGAAACTTGGCCGGAGGTTAATTTATATTCAAGACTCCATTAGGGCTTTGAAAAAGCTTGAAGATTAAGCTTACTCAAAACTAGCAATGCAAAGGTCTGGTTCTTTCATTGAATCTTGAGTTTTTTTTTTCTTTTTTTTTTTTAACTCTCCTATATTTGAATTCCTTTTATGATTTTCTCCTATTATTATTTTCGGATTTATAGTGAAATTTGTTGTAGTTGTTCAAATTTAAAGCTTTGAGTTCCGATTCAAATCCGTAATTTTGTGAATGAAATCAAATGAGGGTTTTGAGAATTCATATTTGAGCTCTAGTTGGAGCAAAGATTCAGCTTTGGTGTTTTTATGTTGAAAACCTTTTAGTATTGTTTGGGTCTTTACTTTATTTGAATAAGTACTATTATTGAGATATTTCTACATGTCTCTGTGCTATTTGAACTACGTTTTTGATATTTTTACTACCAAAACTAGATTTATGTTTATTTGAAAAAGAGTGTTTTGAATTTGTGAATCATCCTTTAAGACAAATTCAAATTAATTCAAGGCACACTAATAGCTTCATGATTTGCGCATTTGTGTCTAGATTTAAGTAATTGTTGATTTGAACGAGGAACTGAGATGCTAAGGTGACGTTTCATATGGGGTAATCTTAAGAGTGAGAATGAGAATCTGAAAGATTTCTATGTTTGGTACAATTATTGAACTTTTTTAAAACTCAAGAAAGTGAAGTCCATGGGATTTACATTATCACATTTTGGGGTAATCTTAAACCCACCTAATAGGGTATTATTCACTTTCCTAGGAAAGTTATATCATGGGAATCAAAATCTCTCTCACCCATTTCTTCCCAGCCCATCAAAATCTCGTCGAGTTCCTTGCAGCAAATCAATCTCAAACTGGAGCTAACAAACTCGTCCTCGACCAATCCAAGCTTCTTCGCCTGAAAATTTCCAGAAGAAGAAGGAGGAGGAGGGAAGGAATCGGCAAATTCTCCATCAAAATTTCAACAACTGTGCAAATTCTCCATCAAAAGGTGGACTCGGTAAGTAGATGCAAGGGAGAAATTGGAAATAAAAGGTGGACTCGGTAAACATTTTATGCCTACGAGGTAGGATTTCATATCCTTTTCTTTAATTGCTTGTTTTTACCGTTTTGGCCAGAAATTAGTTTCTTCAAAGTTTTTAAGAACATGTGTTGAATAAAATGATTACGTGATTGGAAAATGGTTTCTCATAAGTGCTTTGAGAACTTGAAATCATATGATAATGGTACGGTGTAGAGAGAAGCGTGATGTACCATTATTTGAGAAAGTTTATGCTGGTTGTGTTAAATATTGATAAAACCATGGTTTAGGTAACCATGGTGAATTATTTTGATATCGTACATATTTTCGAATAGTTTTCAATGTTAATTGAAATGTTTTGAATTTGAAATTATATACCTGCAGGCTTGAACTCTTTGGCCACGTCGGCCTAATATGATTGGGATATAGAGATTGCATTCTTAGGATGAGAACCTAGAACCCGATTGGGACCACTCATATTGTGGTTGGCCATGAAATAGTAAATAAATAGATATAATATACCATAAATGAGTATTATGGTTTGAAATGTTTAATTATTTGTTATTTATTCGCTTAACTATTTTCTTTTTTATTTATTTATACTTCTTATTTACAAATTCTACTGGACATTTTGCTCACATTTTAGTGTTTTAAAATTTCCCCCTTCCAGGTTGTGTGGAACTAGCTGAGTTAGAGATATGATTTGGGTTATCGAAAAGTGTTAGTGGCTCTTGGAGATTGCTATAAGCTAACAAAAT
Organism: Morus notabilis; assembly: GCF_000414095.1. Taxonomy (NCBI): domain Eukaryota; kingdom Viridiplantae; phylum Streptophyta; class Magnoliopsida; order Rosales; family Moraceae; genus Morus; species Morus notabilis. The sequence goes on along the minus strand of NW_010356724.1, from coordinate 157,485 downwards.
GTACTAATTGTTTTAGTTTTAGTATTTCTATAATTGTTGTACAAAATCTGTTCTATACGACTAGTCTCGATCTTGTATAAAATTTTGTATTCAAGTCTGTTTTTATTATTTATGGACTTATAAGCCCTCGCGAGGTAGTCATTTTATTATTATTATTTCTGAGTCGATCTTGTTTTATTTTTTTTACGAATTTTAAATATTAAATCTGGATTTATTTTATACTTGATTTTCATTAGTTGCGTCCCTCATTTCTGGGATGTGACATGTGTAATGTGTTACTTACTGGTAAAAAATAATTTACATGGTACAAAATTTTTATTTACGTGGAGAAAAATCTTTTTAGCAATCCTAGAAAGGAAATTTACATGGAAAAAATTCTTTTAACTAGTCAACAATGAAACACTTACGTGGTAAACTATTATTTACTTTAAATAGTTTTAAAATCTACTATCAAAAGCTCTTTTAATTTCAAAAATAATATTTCTACCCCTCTACTTTAAAAAAGTTATATTGTGACCTCTCACTTTTAAAAAAAATTACAATTTGACCTTTTTTAAAAAATAATAATAATAATTAGATCAAAACCTCCTATTTAATAACTCTACTTTTTTCCTCGCCCCCTTTCCTTTTAAATTAATACATAAATATAATACGACAGTAAAGTGAACAAACATGGTATAATGTAATTTAATAATTTTAATATGACACAAACCAAGTACGTAATGTACAATTTTTTTTTTATACAATACAAACACGATACGATATATGTAATACAATACACCAAATGTGCTTAAGAATAAGTAGCTGCTCAATTACCAAACTTGTAGTGAATATTTTTCAACCGTCAAATCTCCAAGTCAATTTTTATTTTGTTTTGATCTTGTTTGAAATTTAACACGGTTATATATGATCTAACAGCTGGTAGAAGTATACATTAACTAGTATGAGGTATTTTGCAATAAACAATATCTTGATCTGGATATACGATATCCGATAAGTATAATATACTGTCTTCATTTCTTTACAACATAATACTAAGAACTAGGAAGGCGAAGATTTTGTACTTCTTAAATGAGAGTTTATTTTCAAATGTGTAAAAGGTATTGCAAGTTGAAGTTTCCACTCAAATGTAAAACCATTTTTATGTTATTGTCTTGCTCTCTTCTACCTTGATATAGTATGAACTAAACTAGGAACTCTCTAATTTTTTATGGAAGTCCTTATTATGAACGTGTTCATACTATAGCAAGTCGAAGATTCAACCCAAATGTAGAACAATTCCATCGAATTAAATTAGTCAATCCAGCTGCCTATAACGGGCAAAATTTTAAGTCCTTGTGTCTCTCTCTCTCTCTCTCTCTCTCTCTCTCTCTCTCTCTCTCTCTCTCTCTTTTCTATAGAAAATAACATTTCTTCTAAAATTCTATTCTTGGTTTAACATCTTAAAATAACAGCTTGGGGAGGAGGGTTGACTTTCAACTAACTTCTAACTGTAATGACTGAGAAAATTCCAGACCTTAAATAATACAATTCATGTATTTTTAAGCCAAGGATTTTCTTAGAAAATATTATGTTATATTGTGAATGGAGGATTTATGGAATTAATATATGTATTCCTAAATTCTATAGCAAATTTCATGTTAAGTTCATGTTTCGATCAAGTAAATTCGATCGATAAATTCTCGCCGTATTTTAAGGCGGAATAATTTTCAGTACAAGTATAGTTTGAGAATCTTAATTTCAAGAATCTCTAAGCACAGCACGATGTTAGCGGCGTATTAAAAAAAAAACGCACTGGCATTTTAAAAGAAGAAAAAAATCCTTAATTGCTAGACAGTTAGGTTAAAGTCACAAGATAAATACCTATAGTAGATGGATACAATATGAGCTCGGGAGTTGACACTGTCAGAAACGTCATTCTTGGGATAGAATACAGAAAATTAAAATTTAGAATTTGTTCAGTCTAAAATTAATTTCAAGACTTGAAACAGTTTGAAATATTACGCGAGTAAGAATATAAAACAATATTGAATTATTCAGAAATTGATATTGGACTGTAAGTAGTAGATTAACTTACGTGAGCTAAACTAATTACCTCTAATTAGTATAAATTTAATCTGTTTAGAGGAAATAATTGAGGATAAGATCAGACACGTAATCTTGCCTTAATCAGATACTTTATATAGTGAAATTTTTAGGGTTCTTACACTTTCTTTCTCTTATTCTCGCTCATTCTCTCTCCTCTCACGTTTTCTCTCACACAAACCATCAATGGCCAAATACTCAAGTTAAGATTCCGACCTCCATTTTTGACACCACCGGTGTCAATAGAAAGATCTCGACGAGCTGAGTTCAACGACATGCGGCACGACCTCCAACCCCGCCGGAATCAGCCGCAATCGCCGGCGGAAGTTCCGAAATTCCCATTTCTTCCCGTCGTGATATCTCCGCCATCCGACCTCCGATTGAGATGATTTCAGTCCCTATGGACTCAATGCACCGAGATGAAGAAAACCCATCCATTTTCACAGCTCGATTCTGGCCGGAGCACCGCCGTCCGTGGTGGTCGGAATCGCCGC
>NW_010356724.1:127047-143678 GCF_000414095.1 Morus notabilis | reverse complement strand
GGTGGAGATGAGAATGGATACCGCTCACGCAGTTATCTTCCGCAGTAAGTTTAAGAAAAATCATGTATATGTATATATGATTTAAAGGTTTCAAGCATGTATGTTTAAAAAGTATAGGTACATATGTATGTTAAGGAAACCAAGGTTGTAGCTAACAACCCTCGTTTTGAGTATTTAAGTTTTAGAACGTTGCAACAGAGCATGCAACAAATAAATAAATTTTAAACATGACGATTTAAATGATTGATTTTAAAAGGGCTTTAAGATGTACTTGAATTTAAGATTTCTCACGAAATCCGTTTTAAAGTCAAAATTAAATGGCCCGATTGAATTGGCTAGTTTTAGAAAGGCTTTTAAAGAGCATTTGAAATAAGAGTTCAAATGCTGCTCTGTTTGAAAGATATTTTTAGAATGTTTTATCTTAACTGAAATTAAGAAAAGCTTTAAGAAATTTAGTGATTCACTTATTTGAAATTATTGTTACAAATTATGAAAGTATTCTTTCTTATATTAAAAAAAAAAATGTTCCGCAAATTTTAAGAAACCCCAGTAAGTACAAGTTAAAGTTTAAGTTACAGTGGCGGCCTCAGAGGAGGGTCGTCACACTAACATTGTCACAAAAAAAATTGCCATTTTCACCTATTATTTATCCAGCAGATGGATTTGTTGAAGATTACGAAATAGTTCTTATGTACAGAGTATTTAACGAAAAATATTTAAAACTAAAAGCCAGGCAGGCAATTAAAATTGGTCTTCATTTTAGTAGTATTTTTCTACTCGTATTTATTACATCCAAAGTCACATGGTTATCCTTTCTTTCGTTTATATAAAAATGACTAGTTGCGTCCCTTAGTCAGTAAATCAATACTTAAACTTCTATTAACGAAAGACCAGCAATACTTAAGCTTCTACTAAAGAAAGACCGGCAATTAATAATAACAGTTAACAAACCTGTATTAAATGCTTTGCTTATGACGAGAGAGTCAAAGAGAGGTATCATCTTTCAAGGTTTACATAAGTGGCACCTTAGTTAGATTATGTTCATAAACTCTCTTCTAAATCTAATTATGGTCTAATTTTGTAGAGGGAGAGTGAAAAATAGAGGGTTCTTTTTGGCATTGACACTGGTTCACAGTGAAAAAACCACCCTTTTCCTAGTTAACAAATTCTTTTTTTCTTTCTTTTGTTTTTCACCAGTTCAATCTTCACAAAAGAAGAGAGAAAGATAAAGAGATGGTGCATATATTTCCAGAAAGATTGAGGGAATTATGGAGCGAATGGGAGATCCGCGCAATGGTTCTAGCCAGCCTCATCTTACAAAGCATTCTCATCCTGATCGGAAACAGGAGAAAGCACTCCACACAAAGCTTGCTCCAATTCCTTCTGTGGTCATCTTACTTGTCTGCAGACTGGATCGCCACAGTCGCACTAGGTGTGCTGTCGAGTTACGGAGATGGCAACGGCGACTCCACTAAACCCGAACACATTATAAAAGCCTTTTGGGCTCCTTTCCTTCTTCTTCACCTTGGAGGCCCAGACACCATCACTGCTTATTCCTTGGAAGACAATGAGCTCTGGTGGAGGCACTTAGTCATGCTAGTTGTACAAGTGGTCGTTGCATTTTACATCCTCATTAGAGCCTGGACTGGTGATAACATGCTTAACTTTCTCTCACTTCCAATCTACTTAGCTGGGATCATCAAGTTTGGAGAGCGCAATTGGGTTCTGCGGTGTGCGAGTAGTAAATACTTTCGAAAATCGATGTTCCCTCGTCGTGATCCGGGTCCCAATTACGCCAGATTCATGGAGGAATATCACTCAAAAAGATTAGAAGGGTTTGACGTCTCATCAGAGAGCAACATTGAAGCTCCAACATTTGGTGATCATATCATCAATGTGATTCCATCGAACGACAATGTCCGAGACGTTGATAACTTGCGAGATGCCCACAACTTCTTCGAGGACTTCAAGCGGCTGTTTGCGGACCTCATCCTCAGCTTCCACGACATCGTTAAAAGCAGGTCCTTCGTCCAGAACAGCACTTGCGACGTGGTTTTCAAAGTGATAGAGATTGAGCTGGGGTTCATCTACGACGTGTTTTACACTAAAGCAGTTGTGGTATACTCTCACATGGGCGGCTTTCTCCGATTCATCAGTTTTTTGTGCACCGTTGTCGTGTTTTTTGCCTTTTTGTTCATCGAGAAGCAAGGATATCGGAGACTGGACATAAGCATCACCTACATATTGCTGGCTGGAGCTGTTGCCCTCGAGATATACGCTGTCGTTTTACTACTCTGCTCGGACAGGGCAGTGCTTTGGCTGAGCAAGCAGAAGAACGTGGTGGCAGATTCCTTGAATCATTCCATTCTACCATTTCTTCCTACTGAACCCAAGAGATGGTCGAATAAGATTGCGCAGTTCAACCTAATTAGGCTTTGTATCAATGACAAACCAACCAATTGGGGTCTCCCCCAGAAGGCCCTCTGCATTTATGAGACAATGGAGATGAACCGCTATGAGGATTTCCAAACAGTTTCCAAGGAGTTGAAAGAGTTGATCTTTCAACAGCTTAGAAAGAAATCAAGGAGCGCCTTCGATTACAGCGCGTGCAAGAGATTATGTTCTCATAGGGGATTATGGGTTCTTGAGGAGGAGAAATGTCTTGATCAACTTGGCTGGAGCATTGAGAATGCTGAATTTGACCAGAGCATTCTTCTTTGGCATATTGCCACAGATCTGTGCTATTACTCCGGTATGCTCGAAAACTCGAGTGATGCTGAACTGAATGAAAAGTCAAACTTTAAGGAGATCAGCAAGTGGTTGTCTGATTACATGTTGTATCTTCTGGTCATGCGCCCCTTTATGCTGCCCAATGGGATTGGACAAATCAGGTTCCAAGACACACACGCCGAAGCAGAGGAATTTTTCAGAGGAAGAAACTCCGTTAAAGATGCGAAGAAAGCTTGCGCAACCTTGCTGCAAGTGAGCACTAAAATTCCTCCGTTGGAAGTGAAAGGTGACCGGAGCAAATCGGTGTTGTTCGACGCCTGCAAGCTTGCACAGGCTTTGAGATCGTTGAAGTGGAAGAAGGAAAAGAAATGGGAAATGGTGAGCCATGTGTGGGTGGAAATGCTGTCTTACGCTGCTTGTCAGTGCCAAAGAAGTCAGCACGCTCAGCAGCTGAGGCAAGGTGGTGAGCTGCTCACTCATGTCTGGCTTCTAATGGCGCATCTTGGCATAACTGAACAGTTTCAAATCTCAAAGGGCCACGCAAGAGCAAAGCTAAATGCGCGGTAAAGAAGGTATAGTGAGTTAGAACAAGTCCCTTTTTTTCAAGAATAAAACAGCTTCTTGAAAGATTAGATAGGAAGTAATTGCTATTTTTTTCTTCTCTTTCGGTAGCAATTCTTGAAGAAAATGATGTTAGTGATGTTTGATGTTTGATTTTTATCAGTTAGATCGTTTTATCTTTTTCTATATTCTCCTTTTTTTGCTTATCTTCTGAGTAGTTTAAGGTTAATAATCGACCTCCAGATGAACGGAATTAAGCATCGTATATGCTATAATTGGATTACAACAAGGATTACAGCATGAATCTTGCCCAAATCAATTTACACCTTGAAAGGGATACTGAAATCTTATTCAAGTCCTTTTTTTGTTCCATGATTTCAGAGACTCTAAGTACTCACCATGTGAAGCGTAATTGATAGATCGATTCTAGCGGTATATGGGCTATGATTTATACTATTCAGCCAGTTTCTAAAACTCTGGCATTTTTGCACTGTAATATTTATATTTGGTTTGTTCGTGAAGGATCGGATAGGAGTTTAAATGAAATTTATTTTATGTAAAGACTACTTTAAAAAGTACAACAACGTAGTATGCAGGAAATTTTTTTTTTTTGGTTGAAAGTTGAAATAGTATACTCTCCACTTCAACAGTTTACACATAGGACTCGTCCTGCGTGATGGACCGAAGCATTTGCCTAAAATTATAACATCAATTGTCCTTCCCAGAACACATTAAAAAGAAAAAACAAAAACAGTTTGCCTAAAAATCGTTTCATAGCTAAGTTTCATAGATTTAAGAGACGTTTAGTTCATGGATTAGAATCACAAGATTAGAACTATTTTCAATTTACGTATATTTTTTGTGAGAGAAAATACTGTAACAAACCATAAACCATGATTCAAATCGGGGTACGAATCCCCCAATCAAACAACCCTTAATTATTTTTTTTTTTTTTTAAGATACAGATACTACTGGTTATTCATTTTTGTTTTCCTTTTTGATAAGTTGGTTAATTATGTGTTGCGTTACTAGATCGCACGTAGTACCAACCATACTATCAAAGTTGAAGCCAGATTGCTTTGCAAAACCCCTTTTTTTTTTTTTTTTTTTTTGATAATCCCGCGAAATCCGCATAACCATATCTTTGGTTTAACTAAAAAAGCTATCATCATGAAAGAGGAATAATAAGACTGCAAAACGACCCTTCCATCCTTAATTAACTAATGCTCCTATAAACCTACAAAAGAACATAATAAAAGGAAAGAGAAGTACGAATGAATAGTAACGGTTTTAACTGTCACTCACTTTCTTATCCAACTTCCACAACGAACAAAACGAAACAGGCTGACCTTTCCACCACAAGCCCGCAAACCCATCTTTCTCATCGACCCTCATCTCCCAATTCCCGTCGTACTTCCTCAACAGAGCTCGAGCTCCATCAATGGCGTCCTCTCCCAAAGCCTCTCCCACAAACCCAGCTCCTCTCATTCTCTCGCACCACTTTTCTTTCCCTTCGTTCATCTCTCCCCTGTTTGTCAACGCCTTCGCCGCCTCTCCTTCCATCAGCCTCCTCTCCTCGCTCTCCCGCCCTTTGAACGCCGAGCTCGTCGAGTCCAGAAACCTCCACAAGTAGTCCACCCGCCGCGAGAACCTGGCGGTGAAATCCCCGCAGTTGCTGCTGCTACATTCCACGTTGTTGTCGCTTAGGATTAGCCCTTTGGGATCCATTTTCCTCAGGGATTTCAAGAATTCTGTTCTTTCGTCTGGTACATTGTGGTTGAGGTAGTGAAGTCTGAATTGTGCGCAAATGATTAAGGTTTCTTCCTCGGAGGAGTCGATGATTTGGGAGTTTAGATTCTGTAATGGCTGATTGTCTAGTCGGTTCATTTGTAGGTTGATGTTCATGGACTTCGCGAATCCGAGAAGCCGAGAGGAAAAGTTGTCCCCCGGTGGGCCTATTGAGAATGGGGTGTCTTCGCTTTCAGTGGTGGAGCTGCCGGGGATGACCGTGATGCGAACTAGCGGAGGAGGGCCGCCTGGTCGGCTTGTCAGGGCCTCGAGGAGTATCGGCCATTGCACACCGTGGGAGACGCCAATGTCGAGAATGTGCAGGTTACGCGTTCGATCACTTTCCTCAGTGAGGAGTTGGAGGATAGAAGAGTTTGCAATGTTGTTGGGAAAGGCGAACCAAGGGCTAACCTCGGAGAATTTGATCAGGGATTTCTGGAAGAAGCGTGATTCGGCGGAAGCAAAAGCAGCAGGGCCTGTTGAGGCAGAGGAGGAGGTGGAGCCGGAGGAAGATATGTGGTGCGTCAGCGCGCGGAGGCCGTGAAAGGCGAGCCGGTGGTTGGGGTCTCCGGTGTGGGACGCGAGCTCCTTGAGAACAAAGAGGAGGTGTTGCACGCGCGTGAAATTTCCTTCAGTTATGGCAGTGGCACAAGGATTGAGCAACTGTTCAGCCCACCTTCCATCCTTGTTATTACCGTTATTACCGTTATTCCCTGTAGCTTTACTTGAACTTTTCTTGTTTCCAACTGATTTCTTGATTGGAACCGCTTCTTCAACTGCCGCATCACCATCCTTAGCCTGGTTGATCCGCCGGCCGTGGTTTTTCTTCTGATTGTTTTGAGACGGTTTAGGAATCGGTTCCTCCACGGATTTTCGCTTCTTGGATAAACTGGGAAGTGGGAGATTATTATAAATGGCGGCATTAGGAGGTTTTGTGGTGGTACTAATAGTGGCAGCAGCTGAAGGGCAATTTAGAGAAGTTTCTCTTATGTTGATCAGATCTTGGGCTATGTCCTGACTTTCATCCCACCATTGATAGCCGTTGATCTCGCTGATCTCGCCTGAATTATAGGGATCGTCCAAGAAAGATGGAAGGAATGAAACTGAATCTTCAAGCCAGTCCATGATGTGATCCGAGGTTGGGTTTGGCTCTGGCTCTTCACTAGTCATTCAGTTTGATAGAAGTATGAGTGATGAGGGAGCAAATTTGTTAAAAGATGAAGGGTGAGCTAGTGTTGGATCATTGACTATAGAAGATGGTGAGCAAGCAAAATTGTTTTTTTTTTTAAATTTTATTTTAAATGTTAAACTAAACCAAGAGGGGTAATAGTGCCCTATGAAAAGGACAAAGAAAAGCATTTTCCAAGTGTTGGTGTGCTGCTCGTTTGGACGATATGATGTTTTATTAAGGTATTTTAATACCACAAAGAAAGTAATAAACAGTGTCTTTTCCTTGTTTTGGGTGGTCAACTTATTCCTTTGTATGCCACGCTGGTCGTGACGCACCAGAGAGAGAGAGAGAGAGAGAGAGTTCTTGAGAAGTTGGGGATAGTGATGGGGTTGAAGTTGAATTGTCAAGAGACGGCAAACTCTGTTTCATAAGAATTATAATAAGGGCTTCTGTTTGGCACTGTTTTGTGCCTCTCCCGAGAGACTAAAATAAACTTTTGGTTTTGTCCCTATTCCAAGTTATATGAAGATACTAGTTTTGGGTTAAGTTTCAATTTTTATCCCCTTTTTTGTGTGTGGGTGATTGACAATCTTCATTAACAGACAGAGAAGTGTACAACCACACAGGAGCCTCATTAAGTATTTATTTGGTACGAGAATTTAAATCAAGATAATTTTAAGTATGGTTTTAAAATTAAAATAATAATTTATAATTTTGAGTTTAAATTATGATTCAGAATCATGGGTTTAAATCATTTTAAATCAAGAGATGGTGGTTTTAAAATCATTATTTGAACTAGTTTAAAACATCACATCATATTTTAAATTATGATTTAGAATCATCAAAACTAAACATTAATTCTGAATTATGATTTAAAATTACTGTAACTAAATACTAATTCTAAACCAGAATTCATAATTATAATTATGGATTCATTTACCAAACGCATCCTAAGCTATCCAAACAGTTATCTGTATTTCAGAAAAAAAAAAAAAAAAAAAAAACTATCCAACCAGCTAGAGAGGCAAGCCACAGAAAAGGACAAAAGGCCGCCATCAGAAAACTATTTTAATCTACAGAACATGTCAAACAAAACCACTATTTCCTGGCTTAAACAGTAGAGAGAATCCACCACTGTTGCAATAAATATTGCCAATTACTGTGTACATAGACGGAGCTACGAGGGTCTATGGGGTCCGCGTCCCATTCACTTCTGTATCTATTTAATTTTTACCTATAATTTTATATAATTTTACAAATGTATCTATATTAAAATATATTTTTTATAAAAAGTGATTTTGTTTTTTATTTTTTTATTTAATTTTTATCAACAATTTTATATAATTTTACAAATGTATCTGTATTAAAATATATTTTCTATAAGAAGTGACTTTATTTTTTTAATCTATCCCACTATTTTAAGTTATTTAATTAGTTTTTTTACTTTATCTTTTAGATAGTCACTATTTTTTTAGTTAAATAATCTTAGACATTATTTAATCTCTTTTTTATTATTCATTTTTTGCTTTTATAAAAAGCTTTGTTTGATTTTGATTTAATATTATTTTAACCGAATAAGTTTGGGTTGATTAATTATGTGTGAATTTTACTTCTTAATCTTGGGGATTAACTTTGATTTGCATATTTTTAATTTACTTCTTAAAGAAAATTATTAGTAACTATAAGGAAAAAAATAAAAATGGTGAGAAGTAAAAAAAAAAAAAAAATCTTGTGAGTGCCCCCACTGAAATAAAATCCTAGCTTCGTCCTTGATTTTGATTGTGTACCCATTTAATTTACTGGTTTAACTCAGTTCAACTCAGTTCGAACATTAATCACCGTTTAAACTCGTGTTTGGCAAACACACAGTCTGAATTATATTCTCCGTTTAAAATGAGTTAAACTGTTAAACTTAAGGTTTAGCTCACCTCTTAAGTTCAACAGTTTAAACTATTTTTTATCAATAAAAAAATGCTCACTCTCTCTCCTTTTCACACCTATCAAATACAAATTTAAATTTTATTCTTTATTCAGATTAAAATTTTAACTGCACATCTAAACGGCAATTTAAACTGTAGTTTAAACCACACAGTTTAAATTTTTTTGTTCAACCAAAAAATTCAAATTAACAAAATTTGAACAAGTGTTCCACCTATATTTTCATGACCCTTGTTCCTTTCTCTCTCCAAAGACAATGCAATTTAACCGCTCAATCACTTCAAAGAGATGGTACTTCTTCCACATTTTAGGCCATTAAGCGGGCTTAACATGAAAAAAGTCAGATACCGAGTCAAACTTGTCAGCACTAAACTCGTGTAGAGCACTCCATCCCATATATTTGTTAAAAATTGCAGGCGCAAAAATTTAAAAAAAAAAAAAAAAAAGGGATTCTAGCTCCTCTTTATTCAAAAACATGGAATCCGTTGACGATTCTCTAAGATGTTGACCCTCGTTAATCGACAAACAACCTTAATTTCTGAGGTTAGCGATGAAATGGTCCTGCAGTGGATGACCCTCTTATTCTTAATTATTTCTCTTGGAATGGTTTTTCAGAAACAACATTGTATTTGATTGTACTGCTTGTATCACCTCCTATGCTTACAATCATGTTACTCCTATCTTAATTTCTTAGATTTATTTTTTATTTTCTTTATTTTTGGAATTAATGAACTAAATGGCCTATTAACATGTAAGAATTTTGTCTATGTAGCACAAAGAACAGGTAATAATCAATGAAAAAAAATTATGCAGGCAAAATTCTGGCGAGCTCAGCAGAGGCAGAACTGAAGCTTCTGCTAGCTTTAAGTTAAACAGCTACGGAGCAGAGTTAAAATATTTTCTATTTTCAACCAATCCACTTGACATCAACATTATATAGTAAATCATTATTTATGTTCGTAGCACTACAATTTGGTCTCCATCCATTGTACAAAAGAGCTTCAAAAACAAATATTAACAATTAGCATAGAACAAGACAATAAAGCACTTTGTTTTTAACCCCTCTTAGCAGTACTAATGGAAAGTCCCTTTAGACCAAACAAAACCCAGGACAGACTTATCTGGCTTCCTTCAATTACTGCTCCATAATCGGTAATCAAAGTTGAAAGCTCGCTGACAAGAAAACAAAAATTTCTCATAAATTACAAGCTTAGAAATTTTATGTTTTGTTTATAAATGGAAAAGATCATAAGCACAACATAAAAGAAAGAAGAGAATACCAGTTCTGTTATTCGGCATGAATTCTAAAAGTCGTCGACGATTTTGATTGATGGAGAATGAGTAGTATCCTTCCAAATTTGTCCCTTGTTATTATCAATCTCCCTAACAAACTCCTCAGGCATGTTAGTCAGCTTCAATTCAAGTAGAGTCTTTAAGTTCTTCAATTCATATGGGACCTTCAGTTTCTTACAGGACCTAGTCTCCAACTCCCGGAGATTTCGCAGCGCTTTCTCATGAAATACCAAGTCTTCCAATTCTTCTAGCTTCCATAGCTTTAATACTAGAAGCTGAGGAAAGTCTTCGTCAGAGAAAACCATTTGTATCCCTCCATAAGAGTTAGAATAGAAGCAGAGTAACTTAAGGTTCAGGAGTTTCCCTAGCTTAGACATTGTATCATTTGAAAGGCCAGAAGCTGACAAGGTAAGCTCAGTAAGTTGCTTGGGGAATTTATCTATCACAAGAGTATTTTTTAGCCTCCCAAACAAGTTTAGGCTGGAGAGATTCCCAAGGCCTGAAAGCTTCAAGAATAACTTTCCGGGCTTACTCCTTTCATCGATCGATCTTAGCTTCAAAGTTTGGAGGTGCTTCAGTTTCATAATCCGACCTGCTAGCCTCTTTCCCTCTCGCTTATCTAACTGGAATGCCAATCCTAATTTTCTAAGATTGGTCATCTTGTCCAAGCAATCCATCAAAGGACTATTCTTGTCCACAAACACGCCCCATAAACTTTCGAGGCTTTTTAGGGAACTCCCACTTGGATTTCTCATGAATTTACTTCGATAACTCTTGTCCAAGTACAAATGTCGAAGTCTTTGCAATTTCCATACTGAGCTCGGCAGAGTGTCGACACAAGTATGCTTCAAATCCAAGGTTTCAAGGTGAGCTAATTCGCCTATAGACGAGGGTATGCTCTGAAGGTAAGTCCACCTTAAGCCTAAATACCTCAACTTCTTTAGTTTTCCTATGTTCTTAGGCAATTCAGGTCTGAACACACCTTCAAGATCAAGCACCTGCAATCCTTGGAAGAAACCGCGAGCAATTCCCCTGCGGAGGAAATTGCCTATTTGCTCTCCCGGTTCATTTCCTTCTCGAGGATCGAAAGAGAGAAATGAGCAAAGATCTTTGTACTCTAGCGAAATCCAATCATCGTCTTCTTGAGGATCATCGTCTTCTTGAGGATCATCATCTTCTTGAGTATCATCGTCTTCTTGAGTCTCTTTCCCCATGCGAAGAAAGAAGCCTATGTCTTCTCCGGGCTCATCGTCTTCTTGAGGATCACAAGGGAAGAAAGAGTGAAGCTTTCTTTTGTCTAGTTGATCATGTGTTGAGCCACTGTGAATTAGGCAAAAACTACGGTTTTCGTTGTTATAATGATGAGCAAGTCTCTGAACTGATCTGACTTGTTGGATTCTCTGGTGGGATTCTCGTGAAAACTGGAGAGAACATGGTTTGGATCTTAGTGGCAAGCAACACGTCTTGACTTTTCCATTTGCCTTTCTCTTGACTACCTGAACAATGCCCTGATCAATCAGCTCAGAAAGACACTTCTCGGCAACTTGTTTGAGAGTTTGGTTCTTGGGTTCGAGAGTTTGGTCCTTGTGTTCGAGAGTTTGGTTCTCGCCTTCGCTTTTTTTTACCAATCCTTCTGAAACCCACAAAGTAATTAGTCTCCTAGCAGGGATTTCAAAGTCCCCCGGAAACAATTCAAAGTGTTCAAGCAATGGCTTCAAACGCGGAGGCAACTCTTCACTGGTTGCGCTTTTCAACAACGGCACTGTCTCAAGAGCCTCCAAAGCGGTGACTTCTTGCTTCAACATCATGTATCCAACGCGCATAATGGAAAAAGGCAAGCCCAAACATCCACGTACAATATCTTCTGCTATTGTTTCTTCTCCTGAAGAAATGTACACCATCTGCTTTAGTAAACAAAAGCTCTCATCCTTTGTTCGCAGACGAATTCTGTGGCGAAGTTTCCTACTTGAGTAACAATCAGCTAGTTCAGCGACTTTCTCGTTCTGCGTGGTTAGTACAACTCTTCCCCCTTTCAATGTCCTTAACTCCAATAGTTTCATCAGTGTGTCCCAAGCTTCCGTTGTTGACACATTGTCCAGAACTAGTAAGTACTTGCCCTTGTTTAAAAAAGCACTTACCATACTCTTCCAGTACTGTTCTTCTCTGGAATTGATCTCTTTCTCATGCCGGCCTAGAACCTGCTTTCCTATGTCTTCTAGGAATGATAATTCATCGTCGCGTTTTTTAGGTACATTAACCCACGCGCGGGTAGGAAAACCTTGTTCAATAGCTCTATGGCCATACACTTTTTTCGCCAAAGTTGTCTTACCTATGCCTTCCATTCCTACAATGGAACAAACATCACAAACACAATCGCCATCTCTACTCTCGGCAGTTAATTTTGAGACCAATGCATCCACGTCTTCTTCTAGACCAACCACAGAACTTGACTCTTCTCTTAGTTCAATGCTGTAGGCACTTAAGCTTTTTTCAATAACATGAATCCGATGCTTGATTTGGTCGATTTCGTGCGAAAACTGCAGCCTAGCTCTTGTACTCCTCAACCTATCATAGCTCCCATAGCCACTCTCGGAATTGATCCGAAAGGCTTTCTTCGATTCGGCTGCAATGTTTGCAACATTCTTCATTTGATCAAACCACGCATTTCTGAGGCTGTTTATGCCAGCATATGTTGTTTCTGCATCATTTAACAGTTCAAGCATATTCTGCAGCTGATCACACAGTAACTTCAGCTTACCCGCCACCCAGCCTAATTGTAGGCACCTCTGATCAAGGAAGTAGCGAATATCTTTTACGACAGACAAAACTTTCTCTTCTCCATCTCCATTACAGTACTTAGAGGACTTTGAAGAATCTCTTATGATGAATTTGAAGCCATACCTTTCCTTCCTTTCAAAAAGCTCAGAGAAGCAGACATCTATGCGCTTAATGTCTGCCTCAAGCTTTCGCCGAGCTTTCCATCTTTTTATAATGTGTGGACCTCTAAGCCACCAAACTTGACATGCCGTTGCTTTCGAGAATGCTTCAATGGAAAGTTGCGCTTCCCCAACGATTTCATCCACTTCCTTCAACCAGGCCTTTCCTATTTCACTCTCGAGTTGAAGCCCTTCGACGTGTTGCAGGAAAGGATACAACAACAACAATTGCAGCTCAATTATTACCAGGTACAGTGGGGATTGGCCGCCATTTAAACCTTTGATTCGATCGATCAGTACCACCATACTATGTACTTTCTTCACAAGAGAGGAAAGGAAACCACCCCTGCCAACTTGTAATCTAGATTTTACCAACTTGTTCTCCTGTTCTTCAATAGGCCTGTCCAACAACTTTCTAATTGTAGACCAAGACTTCTCCAACGATTCGCATATGTTGATTTTACGCATATACTTCATGACAAAGATACCGTTAATCTCATCCTTGACCAGCCTAGTCTCCTTTAAAAGCTCGTCTACCTCCATAAAGTGAAGCATTGAGAAAGACATTTTGCGGAGAGTTATCTCTCTTTTCTTTTTACTCTCAAAGTCCTTAACCAAATCCTCTGCTTTCAAAATTACATTCCTGGTCTTATCCACCCAAACTACCTCAGGCTCGTTCAGTCCTACATTCACCACACCCGAGTCGAGTTCGGAATTCCGTACTCGATGAGCTTTGCTTCTTATTTGATCGCTCAAAGACTCAATTCCATCAGCAGCTTCCACAATGGCGCACAACAACCTCGATTCTCTGCCAATCCATTTGATGTCGTTTTCCAAGAAGAGAAACGCCAAGTAATTCACAAAGATGAAAAGACACGTTGTGATAACAGAGATGCAAAAGAGGACATGGTAAAAAGATATGTGGTTTAAGTTAAACCAAAACAAGGTCACAGCAAAGATGAGATAGAAGTAAGCATTATCACTTTGTATAGAGTCGAGGAATGCATTACTACTGGCCTTGGTTGATTTGAAATCTGATGTTTGGTATTCAAGAAAATAAGTGAAGAGAACCGCACCAAAGCTTGGAGAGCCTGACTTGGACTCCAACGACGTCGGAGATCTGAATAGCTGAGCCACTGCTGCCTCCTCCACGACGGCCCACTCCATTTTCTCACCCTGCACGCTACGCTTAATGTATTTTAGCAGGTTTGTTGCTTTAGAGGAAATGGTACAATAAGCCAGCCATTGCAATTTGCAGTACTAATGGCTTGGAGATTCTTGATTATACAAGTGGGAAATTCAAGATTTTTTATTTGGAAAAAAAAAAGGAGCAAAAGTGGTAGTGCTATGTGGGTTGGACTAGAATTTGGAAAGTATGCATCATGTATTGTTAGGAGAGGTGGAGCCAGTCAGGGAAGTAAAAGGGGACTTTTGGTGCTTTTCCTACGTTGGATCCAAATCCATAGAATTCACATATATATATATATATATATATATATATCATCTAGTGGGACTTTTTTATGCTGAAAAGAAAAGATTGTCCATGCGAGACAAATGGTTAGAATTACAAGTGAAATAGAAAGGAATCTTATTTATATTTTCGCCGACTAGTATTTAAATAGTCTAAAACTACATCAGTCAAATTATATTTGACAGATTAATAAGAGGCATAATTACATCCTCAAATAGACTATGAGAATCAATCAATAAATAATTGACGAGAGAAGCCTTATAGGTCGCCCTTCGATGCTATGCTGCCACTAAGGATGGCAATTTGTGTTAGTGGGCCGTGTTCGTATCAACCCGTTTATTAATTATGTCAAAAATATCAACATAAATACGAAATGTTTATTAAATGTCTCAAAAATGCCAATCTAAACACAACCTATTTATTAATTGTGTTAATCGTGTCAACCAATTTAAATTAATATATTGAATAAATAACTAATATAATAATGACTTAAATAACACGGTCAAGACATATTTAACATGTTTATTGGTCAATTTATCTTTTCTTTAATCGTGTCACTTCGTATTAGGAGGTCAACCCTAACATAACTTATTTATTAATCTTATTAATCGTGTCAACCCGATTATGACCTAAACTCATTTATAATAAATCTAAACTCACTAACTTTATACGAATTTTAAATCATATCGTCGTGTCGTCAATTGAATTGCCAGTCCTAGCTGCCACCACCAAGCGTATTTACTAAACAAGAATGGGATAGAATAGAGGAATCTGATTCCTTCCGGAGTGTATGCATTTATTATAATTATTTCTAATAGGTATAACAGTGTATATTTTCACTATTGAGAATTAAATTCCATGCATTTCACGCGTGCATTCAAAAGTCAAGGTCTACACTTCAGTGGTTCACCTTTCTCCAGCGAATGAATATTTTTCCCTTTATCTTTTGTGATAATTTCAAGAGCTCCCTTAATTACATAAAGAGGCCCCTCCTCAATTACAGTTGTCATCCTGCACATGTTCAGATAGCTTTCATATATGACTTCCAAAAACAATAAAAGCAGTTCCGACTACTGCCTTCAATTATTGTGCACTTCTTGACAAATGTTCATTAATCCAAATGAAAACCTAATTCCGTCCTACTTGTTTTAGGGCTCAAGAAATGACTCATGGAGTGTGACGACCCTGTTGAGTTAGCCATCACTAAAATTAATTTTTAACTTGTAACTTTTAAAACTTTTAAAATCTGAGAGATTTTTTTTTTCTTATTTATGCTATAGGAATGCTGTAGCATTCTTTTCTAAAATGCTGTAACATTCTTTTTAAAATGCTATAGCATCCTTTTTAAAATGCTATAAGAAATGCTGTAGCATTCTCTTTTTTTTTTTTTAAACTTACTTAAAACAACATAAATTCTGGCAGTTTACACAAACTTCGCGTTATACTACAAACTTCCAAAAATACAAGTTTATAGACATACTTATCAAAATCTTTTAAAACTGTAACTACTGCGGAAAATGACTGTGCACGGTATCTCATCCCCAACCTCCACTCCGTTCGTCCGCTGCCTCGCCCTCAGTCCATCATATGTTCTGTGCAGGTTGCTTACCTACAATATAAATATTCTATGATGAGCTTTTGCTCAGCAAGTAGGAACTATCTCTCACAAAATAACTGTAAGTTCACATGAATAAATATGCATGAGTCAATTATGCTTAATTATGATCATGTCTTATTAAATTCTTATTATCTGCTCTTATCTTACTTACTTATGGGCCTGAGTGCTCGTACCACTTACGCGTAATTATTGAGACGTGAGGGTTTGCAAAGTCCCCAACAACACTGTGATTATAACTGAACTGAATGTGTAGCGACCCTCCTTTGAGGCCGCCACTGTAACTAACTTTTTAACTTGTACTTACTGAAATTTCTTAAAATTTACGGAACATTTTTTTTTTAAAAGGTCTTATTATAAACATAAAATACGAAATTGCTTTCTTAATTAAAATATTCAAACCTTAACATATCTGTTTCATAATCATAATTAACAAAACTATTTGTAACATAAAGCTGATTGCGGAAATATTTGCGAGTGGTATCCATATCCCGAGCCCCACCTCGTTCGTCCACTCGCCAGCAGTCCATCAGGCTTTATATGCCGGTTGCTTACCTACAGTATAAACATTCTATAATGAGCTTTCGCTCAGCAAGTAGGAACTATCTCCCGCAAAATAACTGTGCGTTCACATGAATAAATATGCATGAGCCAATTATGCTTAATTATGATGTCTTATCATAATCTTATTATCTTATCTTATCTTTCTTACTGATGGGCCCGAGTGCTCATACCACTTGCGCGCAATTATCGGGACGTGAGGGTTTGCAAGGTCCCCCATGACACCGTGATTATAACTTGAATGCCTCCCTTGAGTCGGAGGACATCATTATTATTATTTTTTTCTCCCTTGTGGAGCTTGAGTTACCTCCCTTGTGGAGGCTGGTACGGCACTCAACTGAGATTACTCTTATAAGTTCCTCTTGACTTATTAAGGTGTATGCAATATGACCTAGCATAGCATACTATATCATGTACTCGAACACATATAATTCGGGTGTACTGCCTAAGTGTATGTAGTATAACATAGCATAGCATTCATAACATTAAATGTACTCAAACATATATAGTTCATGTGTACTGTTTACTTTAAAATCTATTTATACTGTAGGCGAGATTCCTACTTAC